>NC_141029.1:4907500-5090000 GCF_052040795.2 Danio rerio | reverse complement strand
CTGTGAGGTGTCAGCGTAAACACTGAGCCACCGTGCCACTCTATAATTTAAAACAATAAATACTAAAAAATTAAAAAATATAGTTGTAGTACAGTTGCATTGTAATCTATTAATATCACATCACAAAGATGGACAGAGTTTGCAAGATTTACTAAAAACCTTATAAATTCTAAAAGCCTGAAGAGCACCCAGTGAAGTGACTGTGTGCTTGAGTCTGAGTAAAGAATAGACTGCGTGATATATTTAGTCTCTTAGTGCCTGCTGCTCTGTGCAGATAACTACAGTATATGCCAAGAATGTAGATGTCTGTGCTGTTGGACTAACAAAGTGCTGAGGCAGTTTAATGCAGCCAAAGACAAGGAGGATCACATTAGGGATGCGCAGTGTGATTCAGTTAGTTCTATGCAATGCTACATTGACAAACAAATTAATTCATTAATTAAACGTGTGTGTGTGTGCATATGTGTTATGTTATGATTAGTGAAGGGAAGTTCGGATCATTTTATTGACTCGGATCTTTGAGTCTCGTTCATCGAGATGAACGACTCTATTTTTCCGAGTCCTTTCGTTCATTTGGTTCAATTTGCCAAAATATTATTGAAATGTCACGAATTGCTTCCAAACACATCTACAACTAGCCCAAAAGGTTGACCACACGACAAATAAGTCATAAATAGAATACTATAAGAAAGAGAAAATAATAATTCAAAATTTACCTGCTCTTTTGTCTATGAAGGTATTGTTGTCTCTTTGCTCTGCTCATATCTTCATGTCTTTAAATGTCAGTGGTTCGTTCACGTTACACTGACAGTCACATATAATCTTAACCAATGTGCACAGTCTGAGTCGATAGTACCAATGATGATTAGTTCACCTTTCAATTCAATTCTTTTTTCGGCTCTAAATGCATATGATTGGCCCGTGAGGAACGAATGGCTGAGACCCGATAGAGGACTCAAGAGATGAACGGATCAATTCTTTTTCCGGCTCTAAACGCATATGATTGGCTTCTGCCTTTCCGCAATGAATGTCTCAAAAGACTTAAAATGAACAATACCACCTGCACAAATGTGCGCACGCGCGGATGAACGAATCACTTCCTGAGTGCACTCGTAGTTCCCGAGTCATATTGAAGATTCGTTCAAAATGAACAAATCGTTC
Organism: Danio rerio; assembly: GCF_052040795.2. NCBI lineage: Eukaryota > Metazoa > Chordata > Actinopteri > Cypriniformes > Danionidae > Danio > Danio rerio. The sequence continues at coordinate 5,088,839 of NC_141029.1, read as the reverse complement.
ATGAACGACCCATCACTAGTTATGATGTGACATGTATCTGACAAACAGTAGTTACCAGTTATTATTTTGTGGAGCATAACATTTTTTTCAATCCAGGCTCCTTCTGATTCTGACCCTTATATACATTTCTAGAGAGCGTCAAATACGCCCCAGGAGCTACGTTTTTTTGTTTTTTTTTTTTGCAGTTTTTTTTTTTTTTTTTGCAGTTTTTTTTTTTTTTTGCAGTTTTTATTTTCTCGAACCCACCGAAGGCTGCTATGTATGCTTTTTGAGATTTCAAATTACTCCATTCTAGCCTGATCTCACGAGGAAACGTAAGTATTTTATGTTTTTTCAGTTCAGTGGCTAATTCTTATGGGTGGGTTGGAGCTCTAAGGGAGATAAAAAAAAATCCCAACCCTCCAAAAGTGACGGTAAAGTTTTAAAGAATAATCATCATTCGTTTTCTTTAAAGTAAAGGTACCAGTCTATTAAAGCCACTTGGGACACTGGCTTCAGAAGCGTGAGCGGTCATGTCTGTCTGAGAGTACAGCCAGCAGTTCAAACCAATTTTGTGACATGAAACACTCAGAGATCCCAGTGCGCACACATGCTTCACACAACAACAGGAACACAGGGGTTCAATAATAGCACGAGGGGAGCTACATGCTTTATGTGGTTTGCCCCGTTATGACATATCTGATGGAGTTTTATGTGTGAATGCACTGGAACTCTCTTCACATCCCTCTCTCTCTTTCCTTCATTGCTGTGAGTTTTCTGTAGAGTTGTGTTCCACTAGATGGCCAAAATCACAGAGGACATGCCTAAAAAACATACAAAGCTGATTGTATGTTCAGTTTCACATACTGTAATGAAAGCATTGCATAGCATTAATCATAGCCCTACAACGGTGCTTAACAAGTTGACATTGTGAGATGACTTACAGCATATTATACGATTACATGTTTTGGCACGACTATTATTGGGGTTGGGGGAGGTAGGGGGTGGGGACAGGGGTTTGATCCCCTCTGCAGAAATAATTTTCCTTCCCCCTTTTAAACACAGGCATTTGGTGCCCCCAGGCAGATGAGTTGGTGCTCCTATTGCCAGTCTATGCAGGCTGCACACTCTGCACACAGCATTTTCCTCTTTCAACAAAAACTCTGCCACTAAAATTCTAAATATCAAGCTACAAAGATGAAGACTAAGTGGATGGATGAAAAAAACTGCAATTTGGCCTCCTTTGCAAACATTTTTTATTCAATCTTTTTATTTACTTAGAAATGCTTGGACACTCGTATTTATATAAAATCATCTTTGAGCTTCAGATTCAACACAATCTCACAGCAATTCGTAGCTTTTTGGTTTAGTTGCTAATTCGTATGAATTCGTACGATCTAATTCGTACAATTAAGTATGATTTGCTCATTACCCAATGACGGTTGGGGTTAGGGGTGTGGTTGGGTGCCACACCTCCTTTTTAAAATCGCACATTTTCATACGACTGAACTTGTAGGAATTCGTACGAATTAGCCACTACACTAACAAAACGTAAAATAATTACGTTTCCTCATGAGATAAGGCTGGTAGGTTGCACTTTGCCATAAATTATATTTAGGATGCAACACAGCTTGTTTTAGACAAAGATGCCGTTTGCTAATATGCTTATGCTAATCAGATTTTCAACAAACTCGTTCAAATAACACTTCATGCTACATCCTTAACCACCAAAATTGCAGAAAGGAGCCCTGCAACATTCTGCAAACAAAACCAAATTGAGCAATAAACAAATAGTGTAAACTACCTTGTAAATATCTCATCCGTCTGTTTGAGGAAATCATTGGTTGCTCCAGCGCAATTTCACGGCAATTCATAACTTTTTAATTTAGTGGCTAATTCATATGAATTCATACTATCTAATTTGTACAATTAAGTACGATTTGCTCATCACCCACTAACGGTTGGGGTGGGGTTGGGTGCCATGCCTCCTTTTTAAAATCGTACATTTTCGTATGACTGAACTCGTACGAATTCCTACGAATTAGCCACTACACTGACAAAACGTAAAATAATTACGTTTCCCCGTGAGATGGGGCTGGTAGATTATACTTTACCATAGATTATATTTAGAATGCAACACAGTTGTTTTAGACAGATGCCGTTTGCTAATAGGCTTATGCTAATCGGATTTTCAGCAAACTCACTCAAATAAAACTTCATGCTACATCTTTAACCACCAAAATTGCTGAAAGAGGCCCTTTAACTTTCTGCAAACAAAACCAAATTGAGCAATAAACAAATAGTGTAACTTACCTTGTAAATATCTCATCGGTCTGTGTGTGGAATCATCGGTTGCTCCAACGCAATCACACGGCAATTCGTAACTTTTTGATCTAGTGGCTAATTCATATGAATTCGTACAATTAAGTACGATTTGCTCATCACCCAACGACGGTTGGGGTGGGGTTGGGTGCCATGCCTTCTTTTTAAAATCGTACATTTTCGTACGACTGAACTCGTACAAATTCCTACGAATTAGCCACTACACTGACAAAACGTAAAATAATTATGTTTCCCTGTGAGATGGGGCTGGTAGATTATACTTTACCATAGATTATATTTAGAATGCAACACAGTTGTTTTAGACAGATGTCGTTTGCTAATATGCTTATGCTAATCGGATTTTCAGCAAACTCACTCGAATAAAACTTCATGCTACAACTTTAACTACCAAAATTGCAGAAAGGAGCCCTATAACTTTCTCCAAACAAAACCAAATTGAGCAATAAACAAATAGTGTAACTTACCTTGTAAATATCTCATCAGTCTGTGTGAGGAATCATCGGTTGCTCCAACGCAATCTTACGACAATTAGTAACTTTTTGATCTAGTGGCTAATTCGTATGAATTCGTACAATATAATTCGTACAATTAAGTACGATTTGCTCATCACCCAATGACGGTTGGGGTTAGAGAGGTTGGGTGCCACGCCTTCTTTTTAAAATCTTACATTTTTGCACAACTGAACTCATAGATTTACTAGCTTTGCTGATTAAGTTTTACTCACGGATGTCTTTTTTTTTTGCATTAGTTCAGTATATTTCAAAATACTAAGTAAATATTACTTGGGTATATCCATTTGGATTTACTATTGTATTCTAAGCACAATAAATAAAAAAGAAATATTAGGTAGCTTATTGAATTAAACGTGACATCTTGAAGTAAAAAGACAAAATATGATTTATTTGTAAAATGTACTTGGATTATGCTGTTTATTTACAAGCCCCAAAAATCATTTTTAACAGTGTACTGTCTGTTTGATTTACTCTTAGAAATCATGTTACTGAGAAAATACTGATGTTACATAAAACTATTCTTGTGAAAAGTGGATTGATTCAACAGTCTTGTCAAAATACCGTATGTAATGTAAAAGAGATCAGCTTTGTAATTTATTAGTGCTTGACTTTGCTTCCAATGCCTCTTAGCTTTTCTAAAATGCCTTTAAACCAAGGCATCTTGAGGCTTATTGCATTATTAGCAGTCTTGGAACACTGTTTGTCCAATCAGATTAAAAGATCAAAACTAACTGCTGGATAATTCAAAAACACACTCTAAGAAAGGTCTTTTAATATAGGGCACAATGTGCTGTGTTCAGTTGGTGTTTTCTGAAGTGATTTTTTTGTTAAATTACAAAATGCATTGTCATGCTTAGGAGTTGGTGTTCGATATCTATCTATCTATCTATCTATCTATCTATCTATCTATCTATCTATCTATCTATCTATCTATCTATCTATCTATCTATCTATCTATCTATCTATCTATCTATCTATCTATCTATCTATCTATCTATCTATCTATCTATCTATCTATCTATCTATCTATCTATCTATCTATCTATCTATCTATCTATATCTCGTTGAAGTCAGAATTATTAGCCCCCTTGGATTTTTTTATTTTCTTAAGTATTTCCCAAATTAAGGTTAACAGAGCAAGGAAATTTTCACAGTATGTCTGATAATATTTTTTTCTTCTGGAGAAAGTCTTATTTGTTTTATTTCAGCTAGAATAAAAGCAGTTTTTAATTTTATAAACAGCATTTTAAAGACAAAATTATTAGCTCCTTTAAGCTAGATTTTTTTCGATAGTCTACAGAACAAACTATTATGTTTAGAAATGTGTTGAAAAAAAATCTTCTCTCCGATGGGAGAGAAAATTGGGGGGAAAATAAAGAGGTGGGCTAATAATTCTGACTTCAACTCTATCTATCTATCTATCTATCTATCTATCTATCTATCTATCTATCTATCTATCTATCTATCTATCTATCTATCTATCTATCTTTCTATCTTTCTAGATTTTTAGTTTTTATTTTCTCAATTAGTCTGTGTCAGCTTCCTGTGGTTGCAACTCTAACTAGAAGAGACATAAAAAGGCATGGGGTCCTCAGCAAACACTTCACAATCTATTTACACCAAAGCTCTTCTCTGTCTGTGTCTGCTGACACCCCTCTGAGCTTGCCCGCTTCCCCACAGAGAACCGGAGCGAGTCCACAAATCTGACCGTCACTTCTAGTCAACTGTCTGTGGCGGACTTGGAGACAGGCAGCGCCACGGCAGACGCTCTGGGATAACACAGAAACCAGCTCTCACAGCTGCCTGTGTAATCCAACCCCGCACACGCCACATGAAAGATACACTCTGATTTCTCTTAATCATATTGCTCATGATGGCCCCTGACTATTTGTTAGTAATGTATTTATAAATTGAAATAATACTCGCATGTGCAAATATAGTAAGCTTTGAGCATGGGGTCTCTTTTCATCAGCACCCACACGGAAAGAACCTATATAAACATATATGCTTTAATTTAGGTTTTGAAATATATGTGACATATACTGTATAAAATTGCCAATTTTCCTATATTATATGTACATATATGCACATATACAGTTGAAGTCAGAATTATTAGCCCCCCTGTTTATTTTTCCCCAACTTTTTTTTTAACGGAGCAAAGATTTTCTCACAATTCTAAACATATAGGTTTAATAACTCATCTCTAATAACTGATTTATTTTATCTTTGTCATGATGACAGTAAATAATATTTGACTGATATTTTTCAAGACACTTCTATACAGCTTAAAGTGACATTTAAAGGCTTAACTAGGTTAATTAGTTTAACTAGGCAGGTTAGGGTAAATAGGCAAGTGATTGTATAATGATGGTTTGTTCTATAGACTATCGAAAAAAATATATAGCTTAAAGGGGTTAATAATGACCTTAAAATAGTTTATAAAAAAACTGAAACTGCTTTTATTCTTGCCAAAATAAAACAAATAAGACTTTCTCTAGAAGAAAAATATTATCAGACATACTGTGCAAATTTTCTTGCTCTGTTAAACACCATTTGGGGAAAAAAATTCAAAGGGGGGCTAATAATTCTGACTTCAACTGTTTATATTAGTAAAATTATTAAAATCCATAGCTGCTAGACAACATAAATAAAAGCCCATGTTTACATTTTTATTTACTTAAGAACATTATACAAAAAATATAGTACAAGAACAAAAACAAGACAAAAAAAAACTGAACAAAAAAATGACAAACCATTTTGTTATACATTTTCTTCTTTTCCATTATCTCCATACAAGCAAAAAGAATTGACCTTGTAAATGTTTCAGGAAAACATGCAGACATCATAGATTTCCATCTCCTCTCACTTATTTGCCATAGTTAAATTCCATAACATGCCATTTACTTGTGATATCAATTTTAAGTGTTCACACATACATCATTTTCATTTGCATTTTTTAGTACTTATTGCCTTGATAAAAGAAAATATGAGCTAATCATCATGTATGACAGTTGCCAAAGTGAGATATGAGCTATATAGGCTTGTATGTACATATAGGGCTATATGTGGATATAAATAAGCAATACAGGAGACCTATATGGCGTGTATATGCACATTTACAGTATGCACCACAGTTTTGCCTATGTGGCATATATACACATACAGTTAAAGTCAGAATTAGTAGACTCCCTGAATTATTAGCCCCTCTGTTTTTTTCCCCAATTTCTATTTAACAGAGATTTTTTAACACTTTTTTAATCATAATAGTTTTAATAACTCATCTCTAATAACTGATTTATTTTATCTTTGCCATGATGACAGTAAATAATATTTGATTAGATATTTTTTAAGACACTTCTATACAGCTTAAAGTGACATTTAAAGGCTTAACTCGGTTAATTAGGTTAAGGTTAGGGTAATTAGGCAAGTATTTGTATAACAATTTGTTCAATAGACTATCGAAAAAAAATTAGCCTAAAGGGGCTAATAATTTTGTCCTTAAAATGGTGTTCAAAAAATTGAAAACTGCTTTTATTCTAGCCGAAATAAAACAAATAGGACTTTCTCCAGAAGAAAAAATATTATCAGACATACTGTGAAAATTTCCTTGCTCCGTTAAACATGATTTGTAAAATATTTAAAAAAGAAAAAAAAATCAACCGGGGCTAATAATTCTGACTTCAACTGTTTATGCTGCATATATATTATCATATATGTGCGTATATATTGCATATAGGTTTTATATGCACATATAACCTCATATAGGTTCTTTCCAAAGCACATAAATCATATATTATCGCTGCTGAAATTACACAGCAAAAAAAAAAAATATATATATATATATATATATATATATATATATATATATATATATATATATATATATATATATATATATATATATATATATATATACATAATTTTTTTTAGAAAAATTGTTAAATTTAGTTGAGTTTTTAGTAAAAGCAAGTCAAATAATCTGCCAATGGGACAAGCAAAATAATCATGTTTCATAAAAAGAAAATGCTACATGATTAAAGTTTTTAGATGCTAAAAACAAACAAAAAAAGTATAAAACACTTATTTTGTGCAGTGTAGGAAGTGAAAATATATTCAACTCAGTTTAATATGAGCCTAAAGGAAATAAATACTAATTCAAATAAAGTGTATTACAGTCAATACTCCTTAAGCATTTTTAATATACTCCTGTGGATAGAAGATGAGATCAGTGGCAATATTCAGACAAGCTTTTGGTGTTAACAATCCAATCACTTAAATAGAAGCAGATATGCAGATATGATCGCTCTTTGTGTGGGTGAGTCTTAAGTCTTAAACAAACAGGGCTGCCGAGCAGAGAGTAAGTATGATGGCAGCCCCCAGCAGACAGAGAAACAGACACGCAGAGAGAGGAAAAGAAGGACAAATATATCTTTGATGACTGACACGACGGTCCTCCCTGGAAGAACTTTAGCTTTTAATAAGTGCCTCCATCTTTCCTGGTTTTGGCAGACAGGCATGGGTGGTAGAGCCACGAGCATGGCTTTCAGACATAAACGGCAACCACCTTGATTTATCCCACTGCTGTTGAGTAAAGCCATCTGAGGAAAATGAATAGTTTGAGGATCAACAGTCTTTCTGGAGGAATTTGGGTGTATTTGAAGATTATGATTTCTTCATCTAGACTACAAAGCAGGAAGTGAAGGAGGCGATTGTTGCCCTCTACTGCCAGGTTTAGTCGCAGTCTCATGTTATTATTATTAACATTTTCTTTCTTTTGGTCTCACTTTATATTAAGTGGCCTTAACTAATATGTACTTACACAAGATTTAATAGTTTATTACAATGTAACTAGTGTAAATACATGTATTTATTGTGTACTTATGCTTGATTAAATACCTGAATGTTATTACATCTGTGATTAACTTCTGTAATTACGTTTGTAAATACACTGCTGACCATTCCCTACACCTTAACCCACCCTTAAACCTACCCACACCACCAAACCTGTCTATAACCCAACCTCTATCCCAACTCAAGAGCATCACAAGTGTTCTCAAATACATTAAGAACACAGTAAGTACATTGTATTTATTTTTTGATGCAAGTACATAGTAGTTAAGAACACTTAATATAATGGGACCTTTTTTTTAACCAAAACTAAAAATGTACTCACCTTCCATCATCTTCATTTACTCAACCCCCTCAATGTTTCCCCCCAAAGCCTATATATTCTTTAATTTGTTAAATGTAAAAAATGATAGATAAAGACAATATGAACTAGATGGATTGTGTTACATTCAGGGTATTTATTTATGTTTTACGTTTGTATTTTTTTTTTTAAATGCTGTGATGGAAATCACCACTGTCATTGATTGGAATCAGGCCACTCTCAGCTGTGTGGTTACCAACAGTGTTCAAAATAGCTTGCTTATGTTCATCACATAAAGAAACTCATATTGGAAACAACAGCAGGGTGAGTAAATGGTGGGTAAAATGTCATTTGTTTGTGTGAACTACTTCGTTATATTCATTTTACGGTACATATAACTATTAACTATAATTGCTTAATGGTGTCCATATACTATTTTGTCCAATATAATTTAGGTTTAGTTTAATAGTGTCCTGTATGTCCATATACAATTTATTTAAGTAGTTTACAGTAACAGACTTAATACACTTGACTAGACACTATAGGGAATCATATAGTTTTTGTACTGTGGTATACAAGTAAACGGACGATTTTAAATTTATAAAAATATAATGGTGTTTACTTTTAATCGTTTAATAATCAAGCATAATTATAAGTAACCATATAAGTGTCCAGATTCCCCCCTTATTTTGCAATGTTTGCAAAATCATGCAGTGTTTATGTGATTGTATTAATAAATCAACATCATATATATATATATATATATATATATATATATATATATATATATATATATATATATATATATATATATATATATATTTACAGCAATGCCTCTTTTGTCTCAAATATATATATATGTATCCCTTTCTGATCATATTATTATTATTATTGTTATTATTATTATTATTATTATTATTATTATTATTAATATCGTTGTAAATAAAAGAAACCCTAAGCATCTTATACATTTTTATACTAGCAACTGGTCACAAAATAAAAGATGGGGGAAAGGAAAAACAACTTTTGGCGGAAGCATTAGACGGAGGTGGAGCAGTGGGCAGTTTCCTTCACAGAGCTGCGCGGGAGCAGTGTGTTCAGTGTTCCGCGAGTCTTCAAAACGCGAGCAGCAAGCGGTCAGGTAACACGGACTTACATTCATCCTACCATAATGCTATTGTAAACTTAGCGAAAGCTGTGGCGTTAGTTATGCTTGATAACATCAAAAGTATAAGCTATTGCTGCCGCATTTCTAACATCAAAATTTGTTTTTCTTCAGTAAAATTTATCCTAGTTAGTGAAGTATGAAACATGTCAGTTGTAGCTTCTAAAACTGTATTTTACACATTAAAAAAGAGCTGTGGTGCTGTCATTAATATGCTTAAATCTCTTTTTATTGTTACTCAAAGGAATGGCTGTAAAATATGAAGCTGCTAATTTGTTAAAAATTTTTAAAGATAAGAATTTATTATTATTATTATTATTATTATTATTATTATTATTATTATTATTATTATTATTATTATTATTGTTATTATTATTATGTATAACATACATTTTAAAAACAATTGTGTAACTGAAATTATCAACTGTTGGTAACTCCAAACTCCCATTGAAACATTTAACTATAACTAAGTTATGACTGTTGCTTGGTGTGGGGGTACTGAAGTCACAATCAAGAGCTTATGACGGGTCCACTGGGTGCAATTATCCAATCAAATCCTCAGTAGTCATATATATATATATATATATATATATATATATATATATATATATATATATATATATATATATATATATATATATGTGAAGAGTTTACATGCAAAAACCTATAAAAAGCCATGATATTTTCCAAAATTCTCGTTTTTTTCTGACATCCTTAGTGTATGTAATTTTACTTTTATTGTGACAAATAAGATCTTTTCATTGCCTTTATAGTGAAACAACTGAACATAAACATTTGAAGCTGAGAAAAAATGTCTCATTATCATTAAAACTAAATAAGTGTTTACTTGGTTCACATTGTTCTGTTTGCCATTGTGACAGTAGCTAATATTATAAATTGATAATATACACTTTAGCTTGAGTGTGTTATGCTTTACAATGCAACTGAAATGGGTAAAAATAATTATTTTATGCAGCCAAATAGGACAGATTAAAAGACTCTCTTAAATATCAATACTTTTGCTATGATTTGATGCACCTATATGCAGTTCCATATTAGTTTTTTAGAATTCGCTTTTGTTTTTCAGTTGGCTACAGAACTAACCACCGTTGTCCAATAACTTAACTAACTATCCTAACCGGCCTAATTAACATATCCCTGGTTTCACAAACAAGGTTTAAGGGTAGTCAAGATTAAATTGCATGTTTGAGCTGTCTCAACTCAAAATAACTTGCGGGGAGATGTCTTACAATATGTCTGTCTCAGTTTTTTGTCTCCAGGTGCACACCAGTAATATATTTTTCTAAGGTCATTTTATAAATGTGGCTTAAACAGCCTAAATTATCTATGGCCTAGTCCTGGCTTGATCTAAGCGCTGTTTGTGAAACTGGGTCATAATAACCTAGTTAATTCTTTAAGTTGAATACTAGTATCTTGCAAAGTGTCTAGAGAAATATTATGTTCTGTCATCACTGCTAATACAACATAAATTAATTAAAATATGGAATATAGAATAGAATATAGGTATCTCCTCTCTGTTTAACAGCACATTGTATATACTGCTCAGCAATATATTTAAATATATACATTTGCTATATATATATATATATATATATATATATATATATATATATATATATATATATATATATATATATATATATATATATATAGCTGTATTTAAACAAAACTCATTTATTAAACAGTTATATATATATATATATATATATATATATATATATATATATATATATATATATATATATATATATATATATATATATATATATATATATATATATATTTATATATATATATATATATATATATATATATATATATATATTATATATATATATATATATATATATATATATATATATATATATATATATATATATAGGACATTAACACAAACCCTAATCCATAACACGCACAGACATACAGTACAGAGTCTATAATGAGTAATCCATTTAAACAAAATGAATGTCTTGTATTAATACATAATCAACTGACGCATGTATGTCCTGAGGGCCACGCAAGTCCACGAGAAACGGCCTCAAAGAACGAGAAGAAAAGCTAAAGAGAGGTTGAGAGAGTGAGATCTCTTCAGCAGACAGAGCCCAGCATGAGATGGACTTGCTGTAGTCACATCAAAAGAGGGCACCCAATGCTGGGCCACATCCTCTGGCTTTGAACACAAGATAAATTAAACAACAAAGACCACAATGACATTCACAGCCCTGCAGTCTGTGTTTGCTGTTAACTGAACACCACACAACCATCACATCCATATTCTACGGACACACACACACAAACACACACACACAACGGCTTCAGTAGGATGGATGTACTAAAGACCTTATGGTGTTTGTTTCATGAGTTATATTCGACAATAAAGGACGCTACCTTTACCCTGAAAATAAAATAGCAGGTGTTCAACTTAGGTTTCAGGATAGTTTAAGTGATTCTCTCAGGTCTGAGTAAGCATCTAAAACTCACCATATGAGTTAATATGACAAAAAAAAAAATACCACATTTATTTCTTGTTGTTCACATCATTAAACTACCTTTTTATACTATATAGAACTATTTTCTACAGCATGTCCAGTTTGCATAATTCAAGTTTTGTAGAATTTGAACTTTCTCATGTAGTCCTGATGTCAAGTTATCAAATGGCAAAATATTTAGATGTCAAACAATACAAAGGAATTGTAATTTAGTTTGAGCTGTGAACAATCAGGTGAGTTAAACTTGATTTAGTAAGAAAAAGTAAATGAGTATAGAAACCTAAAATAATATGTTTCAGAAGTACATCATTAATGAAATTATTTCTAAAAAAAAAAAAATCAGCTTTAGTGTTTATAAGCATGCAGCATGCTCAGATTGTAGCTGGAGTTATGCATTGTTCTGAAACTGGGTGAGAAATATTTAATAAAAGTCTCAACAGTGGGAAATGATTTAGCTGAATTCTGCCTCTAAAAAACGTTGACGTTGTAACCCAATGCTTGAGTTAAACTTATTTGGAGCTTTGTTGTGTTATTTTTAACATTAATTGGGTTATTTATTAATAATTCAACTGGTTGAGTTAAATATTTTGTGCTTTGTTGGGTTATTTTTAACCTTTATTTGGTTATTTATTTAATAACTTAACCAGTTGGGTTAAAAATTTGAATTTTAACTGTCAACTGATTTATTTAAATGTATTAAAATGTGTGCGTAATGTTGTTTTTGCATTATAAAGTTTATTTAAGCTATAACACAATAATATTGTTATTTTTAATCAAATTACCTCTCCGTGTCGTGTTTTTATATCTGTTTCACCATCCAAGACCATCTTTTTGAAGTGTTTGGATGTGGTTTAAATGTATTGTACATTGTGGACACTGAGTGGAGCCTGCTGAAGCTGCTGGACAGCCTCTACAGCACACAGAGCTCCTTATTCTGCTCCACCAACACCTGATTTTCTGCTTGCACAGTTTAAAACTGTCTGTACTTTTAGTTTCTTCAATGTTTGTGATTCTTGATTTATTTTAACAGAAGTGTCTGGAACTAAAATGTAATGAAAAAAAAAACATTTTCAATATTTTTGAATACTGTATGTTATTTATTTACATATCATAATTATAAAACGAATAGTAGCAATAGTAATACCTGAATGGAGTAAAAAATAAATTTAATGAAAATAACCCAATGCATTGGGTTAAATTATATATAATAACCCATAGTTGGGAAGGCGCTATAATACCTTATAGAGGGGTTATATGTTGGGGTATTTTTAACCCAACTATTTTAACAGAGTACTCAGCATTACGCATTTCCGATGTAGCAGAATGTTATGAATAACATACTGTACATCTGGACAAAAGTGCTAAGCATTTCATTTAAAGGAATAGTTCAACCAAAACTACATTTTTTTCCATCATTTACTCACCCTTGACTTGTTCCAAATCTTTTTTTATTCTGTTGAATACAAAAGGAGATATTTTAAAGAATGTTGGAAACCATCGTAAATTTCCATTGTACATTTAGGCAATGAATTAGACCCCCAAAACAGGATCCTCCTTGTAAATCAAGGCTTCCAAAGACATTTCAGCATTTCAACTCAGTGTCCAAAAATCTAACCACGCACAATTTTAAAGAGGTTTAATTTAAGGCAGCCTGTTTTTTCCTTTTTCTTCTTCTTCTTCTTTATGTAAAAGCAATTATAAATTATAATAATAATAAAAAGTAAATGATTTTCCTTTTTTTTCCACACAGATGAACGTGGACTCAATATACAGATTGAACAAAGTATAATCAAGACAATAAAGAAGTTTCAAACACTTGTACAAAATGAAAATAAATACATTTCATTTAAAGTTATAGTTCAACCAAAAATACACATTTTGCCATCATTTACTCACCCTTGACTTGTTCCAAACCATTTTTATTCTGTTAAATACAAAAGGAGATATTTTAAAGAATGTTGGAACCCATCGTAAATTTTCATTGTACATTTAGGCACTGAATTACACCCCCAAAACAGGGTCCTCCTTGTAAATCAAGGCTTCCAAAGACATTTCAGCATTTCAACTCAGTGTCCAAAAATCTAACCACGCAAAATTTTAAAAAGGTTTAAATCAAGGCAGCCTGGTTGTCCTTTTTCTTCTTCTTTTTTATGTATAAGATATTATAAATTATAATAATAAAAAGTAAATGATTTTCCCTTTTTTTCCCAAACAGATGAACGTGGACTCAATATACAGATTGAACAAAGTATAATCAAGACAATAAAGAAGTTTCAAACACTTGTACAAAATTAAAATAAATACATTTCATTTAAAGTTATAGTTCAACCAAAAATACACATTTTGCCATCATTTACTCACCCTTGACTTGTTCCAAACCATTTTTATTCTGTTAAATACAAAAGGAGATATTTTAAAGAATGTTGGAAACCATCGTAAATTCCCATTGTACATTTAGGCACTGAATTACACCCCCAAAACAGGATCCTCCTTGAAAATCAAGGCTTCCAAAGACATTTCAGCATTTCAACTCAGTGTCCAAAAATCTAACCACGCAAAATTTTAAAAAGGTTTAAATCAAGGCAGCCTGGTTTTCCTTTTTCTTCTTCTTTTTTTATAAGCAATTATAAACTATAATAATAAAAAGTAAATGATTTTCCCTTTTTTTCCACACAGATGAACGTGGACTCAATATACAGATTGAACAAAGTATAATCAAGACAATAAAGAAGTTTCAAACACTTGTACAAAATTAAAATAAATACATTTCATTTAAAGTTGTAGTCCAACCAAAAATACACATTTTGCCATCATTTACTCCCCCTTGACTTGTTCCAAACCTTTTTTATTCTGTTAAATACAAAAGGAGATATTTTAAAGAATGTTGGAAACCATCGTAAATTTCCAATGTACATTTAGGCACTGAATTACACCCCCAAAACAGGATCCTCCTTGTAAAACCAAAAACATTTCAGCATTTCAACTCAGTGTCCAAAAATCTAACCACGCAAAATTTTAAAAAGGTTCAAATTAAGGTAGCCTGATTTTCCCTTTTCTTCTATTTCTTCTTCTTTTATGTAAAAGCAATCTACAAACAGACAGGGGAAACTGGTAAGCTCCAGAAAACAAGAGCTGAAGCCCGTTCTTTCTCTTTCCTTCATTAATCAGACACTCGTGGGACAGATACACACATTCATTTATTGGAAAGATATTAACAAATCATTACTGTGAATCTGTTTTGGAATAATTTAACTGTCAATGCACAACAGCAGGCTCTTACGTGCTGACATATAGAGATGGCCGCTGTCAAATAATAACAAAATCAATAAATTTGTTGCCCATAATGCCAGCACTTGAAGTGTTGAAGGTTTAAAATAAATGTGACAATAAAAGAAATTGTACGTTAGTTTTTAGTCTCCGGATATTTAATTGGTGGGGAAATACAGAGTAAAATAAAACAATAAGTACAATACAAAATAAATTAATGGTTTTATTGTCATTATTTGCATTGTTATTCCTATGTTTGTGACTTATGCCTCACATTTTCAGCATGATTTATTAATATAAGGTACAATACCGAATACAAATGTGTTCTATGTTTATTTGTTTGCTTGCTTTTTTTTATGTAATGTGACACATGTAGGTATTAATGTCACAATGCCATCATTATCAGAACAAAACCATTTGGCAGGCATTCCTTTTGGCAAGCCGCTGATGAAATCTGAAACTCCAAATCACAGCAGTGTTTGTCAGAGCCTGTGTAAAATCGTACGGCTGTTTACTGAGAGTTTAGTCACAATTACATTGATCAGCTTCCGAATCCAAAAGAACTGCTTATTCATTCCCAAGTCTTTCATACTGCACTGAGTTTATTGCAAATACTTAACTGAACATACCAGTGCCTATAGGTGGATATCCTTTCCGTACTCTAGACTACTGCATACATTTTAATATCATTTTAAAAGATATCAGTCATTGTTTATAGGAAAGCATTCAAAATAATGCATTTTGACATTATACCGCAGTGAGATATTATCTTAAGTAAACGTGCAAAGAGAGACATAATAAAGGGGGGAAAGGCTAGAGCACAGCAATGCACATTATATTCATGTCATTTAAACACACAGAAAGAATGACACAGTGTCAAATCTGTGTGACAGAATTAGGTGAGTGTTGAGAGAGGGGGCCAGCAGGGGTACTGAGATTCTCAGAGCACACATACAAACACACATGGACACACACAAATATATACAGTACATAACAGAAATTTTGACACCTACACATACCTAAATCACAGGAATTTGGTGTACAAATTGGATTATGTAACAGTATTTGGGGGAAAGAGAAGGAAAACATTATTATTGTTAATATTAATGACCTAACATGAATGTTTTTTTGTTCTGTATTTCTTATTTTCGTTTACAGTAATACCTTAAATGAAGTCTATCATTTGTTTATGTGTTTATTTATTTATTTAAATGTATTATTTGTGTTTTGTCTTATTTCTAATATTTTTTCTTAAAATTGTTCTGCTATTTTGCAATAATGTTCAGATAACAGGAGAATCCTGATTTTAAAAACTGAAGACGCATATCCTGCCTATTTAGAAGGCACATGTTTCCATATTTTGTGCTAAAATAAATAAACAAGCAAGCACAAATATATATGCAATCTATTCCATGCAGACGTTCTAAAGTATGTGCACACATTTCACATGAATGATAGCTGTGTAATTTGCTTTTTGTAAGTAATTGTGTATTAAAATGTTAACCCTAAATGAATTGAAGTACATTTTGATTACATTGTATTTGCGAAATTCCTTTTGTATCATCATATAATAGCTTACAATCGTTTAATAAAAGCTATAGCAATATGATGTCATTGGTTTTGGTGTTTCTTACTGCAATTCCGTCTGCGCATTCTTATGAAATTTCTATACATGACTGACATCTAGTGGACTGTTACGCACATTTCTCAAGACGCACATCCGTCAAGACATTTCCTTTTTTATTAAGAAGTGTAAAAAACATCTAAAAACAAATAAGTGAAATGTGTTATTTCTTCTTTCTACCATTTAAGGACAAAACCATCAATTCCTGTATTTTTTTGTGTGTTTGGAAGAAATGTCTTATATGTCTTAATGAAACTCGGACATTTTTTCTATGTCAGGGGTTAGGTAAGGGAAACAGTGAAGTTTGCACAGTTATTGGTTTAATAAAATGTATACTTTTAGTTAGTCAGCTCTTAGATGACTGTGGTGTCCCTTTTTCATACGAAAAATGTATGCATCAGTTTTCTTTTCCTGTTCCCCCTAAAGAATATGCCATAGTTTTTGATGCAATCCCTGATTGTGTTACACCTTTAGTCAAATCTTGCCTTTAAGGTTCTTTAGATTCTTTTATTTTTCATTAATTTTCTTGTTGGCTTAGTCACTTTATTAATCCGGGGTCGCCACAGCGGAATGAACCGCCAACTTATTCAGCAAGTTTTTATGCAGCGGATGCCCTTCCAGTCGCAACCCATCTCTGGGAAATCTTTTATTTTTGACAACACAAATCTTTTTGTTGACTAAACTCTCTTAGTTCTGTCAAGCAAAGATATTTGCATGGTTTTTAATAGTTCTCAGATACCTGCTTAGGTTATTGGAATAATATATTTGATGACAAAGATGGCTTGAAAGATGTTTTGGCTTCTTCAGAAAAAAATATTTTTATGTGATAGAGCTGTTGAAGTCTCAATCAAAATCATTAATTGCTACCCAATAAATACCAAACCAGCTAAATTTAAAAACAATGTTCGCCTAAATGCTCATTTTGTACTCAATA
Source organism: Danio rerio (assembly GCF_052040795.2). NCBI lineage: Eukaryota > Metazoa > Chordata > Actinopteri > Cypriniformes > Danionidae > Danio > Danio rerio. The sequence continues at coordinate 5,071,356 of NC_141029.1, read as the reverse complement.
TGTTCATTTATTCATTTTCTTGTCAGCTTAGTCCCTTTATTAATCCGGGGTCGCCACAGCGGAATGAACCGCCAACTTATCCAGCAAGATTTTACGCAGCGGATGCCCTTCCAGCTGCAACCCATCTCTGGGAAACATCCACACACACACACACTCATACACTATGGACAATTTAGCCTACCCAATTCACCTGTACCGCATGTCTTTGGACTGTGGGGGAAACCAGAGCACCCGGAGGAAACCCACGCGAAGGCAGGGAGAACATGCAAACTCCTCACAGAACACCTCACAGAACGCCACTGCCTCGCCCTACTCAATATGTTGAAAAACTAAACCATTTAATTTGGGAGAGCACTTACTGTACACTGCTTTTTTGACAAAATTTTACATCAGTAAATGTAAATTTTCAAAGAAACACCCTTACTTTTTTATTTTCAGAAAAGACTTTGATTTATATGTGAACTCTTTAAAAGACTTTAACAATAACATTGCATGTAAAACGCTTTCTTGGTATAAATAATTTAAACTTGTTTAATTTGCGGGAATTTAATTTATGTAACCCTCTTTGTTTCCTTGTTCATATTGTATCTTTGTAATGTACTTTCTTGCATAATAAAAAAAAAAAAGTTTGTACAGTTATAAAAAATGTAGAGCCATAGATGTGGTCAACAATAACTAAATATTCATTTTGTTACTGTAATATTTGGTCACTTTAGAATTATAAGGTTCTATCTGACATTTTTGTCAAAACTGAGTTTTTGACATTCTTATTAAATGACTTATTTACATTATGGGATGTTTTTTGTAAGTTGTTTAAATTTTAAGACTTAACTTTATTTAAAAACAAATGTTACACACATACGGTTTGCTATATGGACTGCAAAATCTTTGAAGCTCAATATTTCAAAATCATTCCGAACACAGATATAACCTTAAAATTCCAAGGTGATTTTTCAGGGATCTCCGTGAATCTTTTATTTTGTAAAATGTTCAATTTACCCCTTGAACTTACATTTGCTGTAAAAAAAAATAAAAAATAAAAAAAATAATTAAAAAATGTATTGTGAGCTATTTGCTCCATGTTTTTTTGAAAAAAAAACTCCAAGTCTGAAATTTTGTTCTAATGTTAATATATATGTATATATACATACATATATATATATATATATATATATATATATATATATATATATATATATATATATATATATATGTATATATATGTATGTATATATATATATATATATATATATATATATATATATATATATATATATATATATATACACACACACACATATATATACATATATACATATACATATATATATATATATATATATATATATACATATATATATACATATATATATATACATATATATATATATATATATATATATATATATATATATATATATATATATATATATATATATATATATATATATATATACATATATACATATATATTAACATTAGAACAAAATTTCAGACTTGGAGTTTTTTTTTCACAACTTTTGAACAAAATGAGATATTACCAATCTTGGAATGGATATATTCACTGAAAACATCACCGCAGTTTGACCACATGGTGGCGTGAAAGCACTGTTTAACATCAAGTCCAGGAAACAGTGTAGAAATATTCTCCGGACGCTGAATCTCAATAATTGTATCAAAATAAAAATAAACTCAAAAAAAATAAATAATTTAGAGATGAAAAAAAGCTTTAAAACCTCATAGCTCATGGACGAATTGAGATGTATTTACCACACTTATCAAACATATGCAAAACAGTATAAACTGGCAGATTTTGGTCACATGGTGGTGCTATTGAGTGAAAAAAAAACGCGGGAATGGCTGTAATCAAACCACCAATAGTCTAATTGATTTGAAAATTGGTGTATTTCAAAAACATGGCCACCATTGGTCAATTAACTGGGTTAACGGGTATTATATAACGAAAGTTAACCCTGACAAATGAGAACGAGTTGAACATCTATAATAGGGTAATTTAAAGATTGCATTGTAATGAAAAAAGCACCATGTTTCCAAAGTTTGTCTTGTGTCATAGGCGTCCACATGAAATATGTGGCTAATTCTTTGTTTTTCTTTGGCAACTGTAACTGACTTGCCAATTTATTTATTTATTTATTTATTTATTTATTTATTTATTTATTTATTTATTTATTTATTTATTTATCACATACTGGACATTTACTTTTTAAAATTTATTTTAAAATATTTATTTGTTTATTTGACTTATATATTTGTATTTCATTTAATTATTATTACAATAATTAAAATAATAATAATAATAATAATAATAATAATGATAATAATAATAATAATAATTATTATTATAATTATTATTATTATTATTATTATTATTATTATTATTATTATTATTAATATGCTTGTTATTATTGATTTTTTTATTTAATTTATATATATATATATATATATATATATATATATATATATATATATATATATATATATATATATATATTTATTTATACATTTTTATAAATAATAAATGAATGATTTTATTTTTCTTAGTTCATTTATTATTATAAATATGTATTACTTTAGTAGTATTTTTATAAATATTTTTATTAGTAGTAGTAGTATTAATGCTATTTTCATGTATTTGTTTTTTATTAAAATATTTTATTTTTATTTATTTATGTTAAATACTGTTAGCTTTTTATTTATATATTTAATTAATTAGTCAAAATTGTTTATTTTATTTTTTATATTATTTAATATTTTATTTCATTTATTTTTCAAAATACTTTATTTAGAATTATTTACATTTATATATTCATTTATTTAATTTACTTATTTATTTTATTAATGTTATGCATTTATTTTTTAATTATTAAAAAAACAACTTATTTATTTTATTAATTTCTATCTATTTATATACTTTTACTTAATTATTTAAATACATTTTAAATAACTTATTTAAATGTAATTTTTAATATAATTTTAATATTTAATTTATTATATTTTTTATGTTGTTATTATTTATTTATTGTAGTTATTATTACAATTAAATATTTATTTGTATTACCTATTTTTTATTTTGCTATTATAATTATTACTTCAGTATGCACTTTTTATTAATTTGTATTAAAATGTTATTAATATATTAAGTAAGCTTAAAAAGTTAACAAACAAATGCTAAAAAAAAATTGATTGGCGAATCACGTATTAAGTGGTATAAGGACCTTTAGATAACAAAGTAGATAACATGTATAACACAGCATTTTAAATCTTTGTGGGAGTTTACAGTGAAATGAGAGACTCGGCTTCTGTCTGATCACTGCATCATGGTGGTGTTTTAACCCAGTGTCATCCTCGCTCTTTCAGCACAATATCGTCTCTGTCTTCTGCCTCTGTCTGGGGTATATATGGAGTTTAAGGACATTGCTTCTTTCATCTGGCTCACAGACAAATTTAGCAACATCTGTCCTACAACAGAGATTGGATTTTTTCCCCTTTATTTTTGGCATTTTCGAAGCACTTGTAGTGGACTTGGGCCTCTAAGGGTTTCTTAGGTTTCAGCAGCTGTGGGTTGCCTGTGCCTCTTTATTCTTTTGTATGAAGATTGGTTCTCTATATGGAGTTTAACAAGCATCAGCTCTTATGTCTTGAAGTGTACAGAGAGTCTTTAGCTCATCATCAATCAATAATAACTAATTTATAATGCAGTAATAATAGTAATAATGGATATTTTATCATATCATCACACACAACTGGTCAGGGCTGAAATGAAGCTGGTGAAGAAACTTTTGAGATGAAGAAAGTTTTGTTGAAATGTAGTATGTATTTATTAGTAAATGACAGAGGTTTAACTTTAACTTATAAATATAAAGAAATTTATAATGACAATAGAGATTTGTTATGATCGAACCTCCCGTTCCACCACATCCCAAAGGTGCTCTATTGGATCGAGATCCGGTGACTGTGGAGGCCATTTGAGTACAGTGAACTCATTATCTTGCTGGAAGTAGCCATCAGAAGATGGGTACACTGTGGTCATAAAGAGATGGACATGGTCATCAACAATACTCAGGTAGGCTGTGGCATTGACACGATGCTCAATTGGTACTATTGGGCCCAAAGTGTGTCTCCTCAAGGTTGGACGTGTTGTGCGTTCAGAGATGCTCTTCTGCAGACCTCGGTTGTAACGAGTGGTTATTTGAGTTGCTGTTGCCGTTTTATCAGCTGGAACCAGTCTGGCCATTCTCCTCTGACCTCTGGCATTTGCACCTAAAGAACTGGATCTTAATTTTGGACCATTCTTTGTAAACCCTAGGGATGGTTGTGCGTGAAAATCCCAGTAGATCAGCAGTTTCTGAAATACTCAGACCAGCACATCTGGCATTAACAACAATGCCACGTTCAAAGTCACTTAAATCACCTTTCTTGCCCATTCTGATGCTCGGTTTGAACTGCAGCAGATTGTCTTGACCAAGTCTACATGCCTAAATGCATTGAGTTACTGCCATGTGATTGGTTGATTATTTGCATAACGAGCATTTGGACAGGTGTACCCAATAAAGTGGGCCGTGTGTGTGTGTGTGTGTGTGTGTGTGTGTGTGTGTGTGTGTGTGTGTGTGTGTGTGTGTAAACACATAAATAAATGGAAAGGTAAATAAATATAAAAAATAAATGGACATTTTGAGGATTTTTAAACTAAATTTTGTTATATAAACCTTATTTCATTTAATTTTTTTTTTTACTGCTGTTTCACAATTATTTATTTATTCTTTGGCATAACATGCTAATAACGAGAGTGTGCCATTTTATTAAAATATGAATTCACTGCAGAGACATCCACAATATTTAATATTCTTGATACCTGTAATTGAGGGTAAAACACAATTAAATTGTTGAGATGTAAATTTTTTTTTGTCATTTCATCGCTCTGAAAATGAAATCTAAAAACTTCTAAATAAATCAGAAAATTATAGAATGATTCAAAGAATCCACAATAATTCATGCACTAAGTTACACTTAAAAAAAAGAAAGAAAAATATTGAAAATCAGACATTCCTTAGGTAACACACAGTATATTTGATTTTGCAGCGTATATATTTTAGTGGCGATTTAAAATAATTACAAATATGATCATTCATTTTTGCAGCTACATTTTGTGAAAGTGTGTAACATTTTTTTATTTGATTAAATATTAGTAAAAATCTTGACATCAATAATTATATTTTACCTTTACTTAATATAAATATCTAATTATATTTTATATTTTTAAACTGAATTGTTGATCTCTAAAAACAAAACATAAGCAGAAAAAAAGTCATGGGAATGATATTAAATGTTATGCGCGCTTGCCACCAGTCAATCAGCTGCGCCCACCAAACTGCAAAGCCCTTGCTGTAGCGCCATTGGCTAAACCCTCTCGAGGGGCGGAGTTGTAGCGACAGCGGCTGTAGTTGTCCGCAGAAGTGCGTTTCAGGGACTTGAATCATGAAGAACAGAGCGGCTCACTGGGAGTGGTGCGGACATTGTGCAACATGCGAATAGGGCACGTTATATGCGCTCCTGCTGCTTTTAAGAAGTTATAATGCAGCTGCGCGTGGTGGACCCCTGCTCCTAACCTCCATGAAGTGTTCAAGCTCAGATAAAGTCGGTCAGGCGCAGTGGGAACGGATATCGGAGTACACGCAGGACGAACCCGCAGATTAAAAGTGTGATTGTAAATTTTCGGAGGAGAGACAGAGAGATGGGGAACGCGGGGAGTATGAACCAACACACTGACCCCAGAGGACACCACATGCCCCTCAAACTGCCCATGCCCGAGCCAGCGGAGCTGGAGGAGAGATTTGCGCTCGTTCTGGTCTGTAACTTCATTTTTTTTGCGATTGTCACCCCCAAACTAACTTACCTGAAAGAAATGTCCTCGTTCAGTTTGTGTTTTTTCTTGGTTGCGCTTCTATTCTATTCTATTCTATTCTATTCTATTCTATTCTATTCTATTCTATTCTATTCTATTCTTTTCTATTCTGATTATTTGAATGGAAATATATTTTATTTACATTCAAAAGTGGGTTATATGTGAAAAGTGGGTTATATCTAGTTGGTTGATGTATCGTTACTTTTGTGTTATTGTTAGCGTTACTTCTGCTGTTATTCATTCTAACTCTAAAAAGTTGGTTACATTGATTAGTTTTGTTGAATACTTTAGTGTTACTGTTAGCATTACTTTTGCTTCTATTCTATAGTAGTTTGTAGTTGTTTTTTTATTTATATACAAACGTGGGCTATATGGATATTTTTTGCTGTACTGGTGTTAATGATAGTTACTTTTGCTGTTATTCTGTTCTATTCTATTCTGATTATTTTAATAGAAATATATTTTTTATTTACATTCAAAAGTGGGCTAAGTTATAGATTTGGTTTGTTGACATAACGTTACTTTAGTACTATTGTTAGCATTCCTTTTGGTGTTATTCATTCTAACTTTTTATTTATTTACAATCAAAAGTTGGTTATTTTGATTAGTTTTGTTCAATTGTGGTTTGTAGTTGTTGTTTTTTTATTTATATACAAGAGTGGGCTACTGTATATATATATATATATATATATATATATATATATATATATATATATATATATATATATATATATATATATATATATATTACTATGATCTTCAATGTGAAGCTGCTTTGACACAATCTATATTGTAAAAGCGCATCCAAAAGTGGGCTAACTTGTATGGATTTGTTTTTTTGACGTACTTTAGTGTTACTGTTTCCGTTACTTTTGCTGTGATTGTATTGTATTACATTCTTATCTGGTTTGTAGTTTTCTTTTTTATTTATTTACATCCAATATTTGGCTCTCTGGATTTTATTTGTTGATGTACATTAGCTGCAATTCTATTCTGTTTTATTCTATTATGTTCTGTTGTAGTTTAGGGGGGTTTGGTTTGTTGACGTAGGCTACTTTAGTGTTACTGTTAGCATTACTTTTGCTGTTATTCTATTCTGTTCTGTTCTATCAAAACTTTCTTTTTTATTTATTTACAATCAAAAGTTGGTCATATTGATTCGTTTTGTTGAATACATTATTGTTACTGTTCAATTTTATTCAATGCTATTCAGTTCCATTCTATTTTATTATTCTATTGTAGTTTGTAGTTGTTTTTTTTATTTATTTATATCCAAACGTGGGCTATATTGATTTGTTTTGTTGATGTACTTTGGTGTTACTGATGCTTTTATTTGCTTCTATTCTATTCTATTCTATTCTTATCTATTCTATTCTGTTCTATTCTATTCTATTCTGTTCTAGTTTGTAGTTGTTTTTATTTGTTTTATCATGTTCTGTTGTAGTTTGTATATTTTATTTACATTTAAAGTAAGCTATTGATTTGTTTTTTGACGTACTTTAGTGCTACTATTGGTGTTACATTTGCTTTGATTGTACTATTCTGTTTTTTCTATCTATTCTAGTTTTTTTTATTTATTTGTTTGTTTTGTTTATTTACATTCAAAAGTTGGTAATGTGGATTAGTTTTCTTGAATACTTTAGTGTTACTGTTAGCACTACTTTTGTCGTGATTCTATTCTAGTTTGTCCAAAATTGCATATATGGATTCTATTCTATTCTATTCTATTCTATTCTATTCTATTCTATTCTATTCTGTTCTATTCTATTCTATTCTATTCTATTCTATTCTATTCTGTTCTGTTCTGTTCTGTTCTGTTCTGTTCTGTTCTGTTCCGTTCTATTCTATTCTATTCTATTCTATTGTATTCTATTCTATTCTATTCTATTCTATTCTATTCTATTCTATTCTATTCTATTGTAGTTTGTAGTTGTTGTGTTTTTACTTAGTCACATTTAAAAGGTTTTGAATAGTCGTTTTGTTGAATACTTTAGCGGTAAGGTACTTTTGCTGTGATTCTATTCTATCCTATGCTACACTTGGCAGTAGTCCCTTTTACATAGATTGATCTTTTATGTGGATATGGATCTCCATACTTATATGGATCCTTTTAAATATATGTTTACGTTGACATTTTATTATCTGCTGCAATTCTGTTAACTCGGCATGACTGTTGTAGCTACATTCTATCACTTTACATTCAAAATAGCTCTTATATTATAGATTATGTTGATTTCATATATTTATTTGTATCTGATCACTTAAAGGGATGGTTCACCCCCCAAAAAAATGAAAACATTCTCACTATTAACTTGCTTTTGTCTGCTGGACTCAAAAGAAGATGTTTTGAAGACATTTAGAAACTGTTAACCTTTAACGTCCACAGTAGAAATACCATGCAAGTTAATGGTTTTAGGTTTCTAAGATTTTTCAAAATATGTTCTTTTGTGTTTAACAGAAAATATCAACTCAAACAGGTTTTTGACAAGAGAGGAATGAGCAAATGATGACCAAACCTTCAGTATTAGGTGAATTACCCCTTTAGTTAAAGTACACAATGTTACTTCTATTATTTGCCCTTTTTCTAAACTTTATATATAAAATTTTATGAAAGTTTTTGGTGTTAAACAGTTCCAAGATAGTTGATTGCTTTTTTTTCTGTCTTGGGGAAAATCACCCAGTTAAACCAAAGATTTCTAGATAACAGATAAGCATGTTGTTATGTATCAAGTTCCTTTTTAATATAACCACTGTACACTTTAAGTTGTTCCACGCAATTCAGTCACATCGTCCCAACACAAATCATTTAAGTTACCGTAACAAACTCAAGTGGATTGAACATAAAAAAGTTTCCCAACAGATCTCCTGAATTGACTTGATTAAGCTCATTTTAAATTAAACAAACGGCAACAAAAAAAAAGTGTAAATTTGTTTGGTTGAACCACTATTTTCATACATTCCATATCCAGTCCTTCACGATGAGCTGAACATGATGCAGGAAATGATGTAATGAAGCTGTAATCTCCAGTCCTTTGAAGGAAGAATGTTAGGAATGTAATAGATTAGTATGCAGCTACCTGAAGTTTGCTGTGTGTGTGTGTGTGTGCCGGTAGAAAGATGTGGCCGTCTGCAAGGCCTGGATTTATGAGGACATATAAATGTAGGTCAGACCTAATGCTTCACTAACACTAGACCAACCCTTTCAATTAACACACACTCATGCAGACTGTTCAGAGAGAACTGGAGGTTTCTTCAAGGAAAGCAAAATGTGGTTGTCCCTAAGGAAACAGAGTTGGTTGAGTCTCTTTCTTTCACAGACCCTCAGGCTGTGGTTATTTCAGCAGTAGAATCCATTCAATACCCTTAAGGAGCAAACGCTGCGTGTTCGTTTGTTGTTGCTTTGGGAGTCTCTAACTTGCTGTTTTTATTTGTGGTTGTTTAATAGTAGTCACAGTGTTCTCGGTGTAGAAATTGCATCGAGTCATGGCCTGATGAGTCCCGGTTTGTCACGTCTGACGTCACTGTCTGGCTGGAGCAGATTGGAAGCTCTTATTCCTAATCTGTGTTTCAAGATCACCTGCCCTTCATGCTCACACATCACACACACACACACACACACACAGAGAGCGTGCTATTGTCATGATCTCTAAAGGCTGATTTATACATCTGCGTCAAACGCCAGCGTATGGTACGGCGCTGACGCATAGCCCTTCGCCGTGGCTTTCGGCGTCGCTGACGTGCACCATTTAAAAAATGTAACTACACGTCGCAACGGCGCGTAGCGTAAGCTCTGTGATTGGTCGGCTTGGTAGCGCTGACGAGTCTGGGCGGGACCGAGAGCCGCGCGAATGGCGCGATCGATTGTTTACAAGTTTGGAGTCCCGTGAAGGAGCTCCGGATGGAAAGTTTTGTTTTGTGTTTACCTCATAGGTAAAGTTGTTGCACGTCCGCCGGTTCCTGCCTCAAAATGAGCGAGTATAAGCCACTTGTACATCCCGGAAGTGTTCAGAAAAAGTAAAAAAGCCGCGAAGAAACTCGACACAGAGGAACATTTACACATCACTGCCCACTAGCGTTTCAGAAGTGTTAATGCAGACCAACAGAGACAGCGCGCAGAAGTATAAATGCAACGCGCGTTGCCTGCGCCGTGGGTTACGCCGGTCACTTGACGCAGAAGTATAAATCAGGCTTAACGCTCCTTTAAGCCTGGTTTTTACTTCTGCGTCAAGTGACCGGCGTAACCCACGGCGCAGGCAACGCGCGCGGCTGTGCATTTATACTTCTGCGCGCTGTCTCTGTGGGTCTGCATTAACACTTCCGAAACGCTAGTTGGCAGTGAGGTGTAAATGTTCCTCTGTGTCGAGTTTTTTCGCTTCTGTTTTGCGTTTCCTGAACACTTCCTGGTTGTACAAGTGACTCAAACTCGCTCATTTTGAGGCAGGAACCGGCGGACGTGCAATGAGGTAAACACAAAACAAAACTTTCCATCCGGAGCTCCTTCACGGGACTCCACACTTGTAAACAATCGCTCGCGCCATTCGCGCGGCTCTCGGTCCCGCCCAGACTCGTCAGCGCTACCAAGCCGACCAATCACAGAGCTTGCGCTACGCGTCGTTGCGACGTGTAGTTACAATTTTTGAGAGGTGCACGTCAGCCACGACGACGGCCACGGCGAAGGGCTAAGCGCCGTAGCATACGCCGGCGTTTGACGCAGAAGTATAAATCAGCCTTTATGAATGATAACCATATTTTTTTTTTCTGTCCAGGCACTAAATAATGTTAAAAATGTTAGTGATGTGATCTGAAAGATTTTAATTAAGGTGTTACGTACACGTACATCAGGGGTATTTTAGTATGTGAGTAATAAAACCAAATTAGACTAAAACTATTGGTCAAAATCATATTAAACATAATCATGTTATTTATTTATTTATTTTTCCTCGTTTTTTATGGTTTTTATATTCCATTATAGGAGCTTGATCTTTCTTCCAACCACTTTACCCATGGGATAGTTATAAAACAATCTAAAAGATCATCCGGTCAGCTAAACATCAGACTTTCCTCTCAGAATGTCATGTGGATGATGGCAGCACTCAAGCATAAGCCGATGGTTGAAGAAGTCTTTCTCGCTCAGTAAGGGAGCTACTGCAAGCATCTGTGGGTTGGCACACACCAGGGCTTTAATAGCAGTAAATACCACTCGAAGCTATGATTACACCCCTAAAGTGTTCCTAATGCCTCAACCTCAGGCTTCCAAGAAAAAAGACATCATCGCTATATGGGAAGTCTCTGACAGGACACTTTTCCCCGAGATACCATACACAAAGCCTTTAGTAGTATATTTCAGCATGTAAAACCATGACATTATCTTTTTGTTATTAGACACAATCTCAAATATACCCTGCAGGCTGTTTTACGTTGGCACTAGAAAATGTTGGCCTATGATTTACACTTCTGTATTTCTGCATATATTAATATGCATTCTTATAAATAGATTGTATGACATAGTGGCACAAGCGGATCTCCTTTTTCCAACAATACCTTCTAATATTACTACAATACAATAAAATACAGTAAAAGGAGTGTCTTTTTGAACAATGTCTGCTGAGAATACCTCTTTATTCTTGCTGCATGACGCATAACTCAGTACTGTGCTCTGTTTGCTATTTCACATTGGCTAATATGATAGCATTTGACACCATCGGTCATCAGAGACAGAGGGAGTCATTAGCAATCGATGTGATCAGTTACAAGACAATAGCATTTGAAACAATCGGTCACAAAGTGAAGTTTATTCATAATCTAATTTCGAGAGGAGCACGTGATTATGATTGAACACGGCTGGTTCTGCATTAGCATGCTTGATCCACCAATCAGGCCATTCCTAACCACTATAAAGAGCCAGGGTTTTCTCACTATAGTCATCTTCGATTTGAAGAATCCCCCCTTCCACCCCTACCTTTTCACCTTTCCCTCCATAGGGCAGCACGGTGGCTCAGTGACTAGCACTGTCGCCTCACAGCAAGAACGTCACCGGTTCTAGTTCCTTAACAGGCCGGTGGTCGTTTCTGTGTGTAGTTTGCATGTTCTTCCCGTGCTTGCGTGGGTTTTCCCTGGGTTCTCCGGTTTCCTCCCACATTCCAAAAACATGTACAACAAGTTAATCGTTAAATCTAAATTTCAATACAGGTAATCTAATAATGCAGCATATCTTTTAATAGCCTTCAATCTTAATCTTTAGCTATTATAAAAAGGGGAGTTGTCGAGATCTACCTGAGCTCGAGGCTCCCCTCTCTTCCTCCAAACGGGAGGAAGAGAGGGGACATAAGTTTGTTTGACATATGTTTGACATAAGTCTCCTGTCCAGCAGCAATATTTGAATGTATCACTGGCGACTCCTGAGCTGTACGGCGAATTGGGCGCAGCGATTGCATCAATTTCGAGGCAAAATGAGTTGGATTTTTCATATCTTTTGAATCAATTGTGACTGTAGTTGTATCTGCCTAGTATTTCCTGTGTTTTATGTTGACAAATGGTTAAGTGTTGTTCTAGGTCTGACTGGTCTTGACTGTTTACTTAAGAAAAACTCCCCAATAACCATAAGCTATTATTACAGCGTGTCGTAAAATGACTCCGGAGGGGTTCCCTGAGTGTCAAACAGTGACAAGTGTCAATATGTGAGGAGTCGAGAGAGAATGTGTTGTATCAGCAAAAAGGAATACAAACAGTGTTGAAGGCAGAGTAAACGATGACAGAATTTTTATTTGTGGGGGAACTATCCCTTTAAAGTGGTGTCATGTAAGAGCCCTGATTCACAGATCTAGTGGGACAAATAATATCTGACTTCAATTATACAAAAGCGTGTTGCAAATTTACTAGCAGGTTACACTGGGAGAGGCTAAAGTACATAAACGCTGCTCTTAATTCCTCGATTCCAGTCATAGTAACGCATATTTATTAAATATACTGGGTTTAGTCTGTGATTTGCTGTTTATTGATGGCCTTTTCCTTGTATCTTTATTTTTTTTGGTCCCACTTTATATTAAGTGGCCTTAACTAATATGTACTTACACAAGAATTAATAGTTTGTTACAATGTACTTATTGTGTAAATACATGTATTTAATATGTACTTATGCTTGAATAAATACCTGTATGTAACTACACCTGTAATTAACTTCTGTAATTACATTTGTAAATACACTGTTGACCATCCCTTACACCTGAACCCACCCTTAAACCTACCCATACCACCAAACCTGTCCATAACCCAACCTCTATCCCAACTCAAGAGAACCACAAGTGTTCTCAAATACATTATAAACACAGTAAGTATATTGTATTTATTTTTTGATACAAGTACATAGTAGTTAGGGCCACTTAATATAAAGTGGGACCTTTTTTTTTTTGTAATAATGAAGCTTGGTTCCGCCTGGGAGAGATTCAGCTGGAGTGTGGATGTCTTTGTTTTAAAATGTAATATCTAGTCACAGCCATGTTTGTGTTTGAGTAACGTCTCCCAGAGCAGGCGTAAACGTTAGTGTGGTTACTATAGCAATAGCACGCTGCTCTTCACCGTTTCTGAAGACGGGTTTCACTATGGCTTTGAAGAGGAATGTGTCTCGTAATGCAAGTACATCGCTTGAGTAATTTGTCTGAGAAACAACAGAAGAAGCCTTGTATTAGAAGACAAGAATTGCACTTGAAGTCATAGAAGCTTACTTATGTTCACGCTGAGAGGCTTAGTGCTCAAATATGATTTTGGCCCAGATTTGAATTTGTTTTGCATACCTGTTCACCATGTTGTTTTAAATGTGGCAAGTAACAGATTTCAAGTTTCTTGTAAAAAAGATTATTCATGGGCTATTGGATACTTCTAAAAAAACAAGAAAGTATACTTTCAAATTCCAATCAAATTTTAAAGTTCATTCATTCATTTTCTTGTCGGCTTAGTCCCTTTATTAATCTGGGGTCGCCACAGCGGAATGAGCCGCAACCCATCTCTGGGAAACATCCACACACACTCATACACTACGGACAATTTAGCCTACCCAATTCACCTGTACCTGTCTTTGGACTGTGGGGGAAACCGGAGTACCCAAAGGAAACCCACACGAACGCAGGGAGAACATGCAAACTCCACACAGAAACGCCAACTGAGCAGAGGATCGAACCAGCGACCTTCTTGCTGTGAGGCGAACGTGCTACCCACTGCGCCACTGCCTCTTGGAAACAATTTATCTGTGCACTTCATTATTTTGTAAAAACCCAATCATAAGGTGTTCATCTCAGAGGTTGCATCCTCCCAAGGATGCAGACTTCAAAGGTGAGTCCTTCAAAGTCCACACAGGCTGAACTGAGCGTTTTGAAATGAGACGATCTAGCCTAAAGAGGATGGATCTCTTCACCAGGCAACCATAACAACTGCTTTTAAAAAGCGCTGCTAAAATTTGTGATTACTTTTTTCAGAGTGATTTTAAAACTTATTTTAAGCGATCTGAAGGCAAAACAAGGTTTATAAACGCTGGAAATATATGTCCTTTGATCTATACATGTACACAGAAAAATGTGAACCATCTAAAAAATCACTCTTTTGTAAGGCATGTCATACTCATTTTGTTTTTTAGCATGTGTTTAGATATCCAAGTAAAAAAAACCTAGGGTGCTTTCACACCTAGACTTTTGTTTAGGAACCTGTCTCGTTTGCCAAGTTAGCGTGGTTCGTTTGGCATATGTGAATCCAGCAATGGTGCTTGGATCCGCGCCAAAACAATCGGCCCAAGATCGCTTGACTGAGGTGGTCTCGATTGAAACGAACTCTGGAGCGGATCGATTGTAGTGAGAAAGAGATACGATCCGAGCCCGGCTATATCACAGTGTTATAGATATGTAATAGGCATACGGCTATATGAAGAGAGAATTATGAGTAGGGCGGGAGGTCATTACAGACATCCCAAGTCTCGCGGAAGTTCTGGGAGTCTCCCGCAAATGCAACTCTCACATGGTCGCCCACTGAAGCTAAGCAGGGCTGTGCCCGGTCAGTCCTGGTTGCTGCCGGAAGTGGTGTTAGTGAGGCCAACAGGGGCCCTTCAACCTGTGTGTGTGGGTCCTAACGCCCCAGTATAATAAGGAGGACTCTATACTGCAAGCGCTGTCTTATAAGATGTTAAACTGTAGTCCTGCCTCTCTGTGGTCGTTAAAAATCCCAGGATGTCCTCCAAAAAGAGTAGGGGTTTAACCTTGGCATCCTGGCCCACTGACCTCTGTCCATCATGGCCTCCTAATCATCCCCATAATGTAATTAGCTTCATCACCTCGCTCCTCTCCACCAATCAGTTGTGTGCGGTCTGGTGCAATATGGCTGCCGTGGCATCATCTAGGTCAGGGGTCTCAAACTCGCGGCCCGCGGGCCATTTGCGGCCCTCAGTGCAATATTTTGTGGCCCGCGCCGACCTCGTACACTGACAGAGTCAGCGGAGCGGGGAGAGAGAGCGCTCCCCGCTCCGCTGATTCTATCCGTACACAGCGAGCTTGTCACTCAATGCGCGTTGTCATGCGCGTTCTGATCAGCTGTGTTGTCGCGCGCGTACTCAAGAGCGGTGTTATCGCGCGCCTACTGAAGGGCGGGACCGAGGGTGTGTCGCGTCGCGGGGGCACTTTTGATCATTTTGGAAGGGCACTTTCTATGCAAGACTAAAAAGGGCATGTGCTCTGCACAGGTTGAGCCCTATGTGTGCACGTGCCTGAGATTGTGTTGATATTATAGGTAGATACAGACTGGTACAGACTGATGTGACTGGAGTGGGGTGGGGGTGTTTTATTTATACATATATACGCCTTTTTTTAGGTGAGGGAATGGAAGTTTTGAGTGAGTTCCCCCACTTTTTTCCCTAGGACTTCAATAAGTCAAAGTACAGGTCTAGACTTAATGATGATCATCTTCAAGCCTTATTGAGGGTCTCAACTGCTTCCGCTCTAAAGACAAATGTGGTTCAGATTTGTGAGAAGAAGCGCTGTCAAGTCTCTGGCAGCAAGAAGTAGGCAAAAGATGCCATGTTCAGAAGAACTGTTCATAATCTTCACTCAATGTTCTATTAATGTTCAGGACACTTCATGTTCAGAAGAAATAATTAAAACTGTTAATAATGACATTTGAGGACTTTTTTTGTGAAATCCCTTATGCGGCCCAGCCTCACCCAGACTTTGCCTCCTGCGGCCTCCAAGTAAATTGAGTTTGAGACCCCTGATCTAGGTGGATGCTGTACACTGGTGATGAATGAGGAGATTCCACCCCCCCCCCCCCTCTCCGTGTGTAAAGCACTTTGAGTGTTTAGAAAGGCGCTATATAAATGTAAGGAATTGTTATTATTATTATTAATTGTTACCCAAAGGACAAAATCATACTCTGTCCTATTTCTTTTCAGCTAGTCAATTGGATGTACTGTACGTCATGATATGAGTCAAAAAGGACAATCTTAACTTCCACTGACTTTCCAACGGTTTTATTGACACTTCTGAGTCTTCTGAGAACAATTTAATTCTGACAGGAGTGGATTTAATCTCTCTGTCTGCTGTACAGTTTAGATCCTTAGCTCTGTGGCAGATTCAAATATTGCATTCGAAAAATTGCTTCACGTCAGTTTTCAAATTCTATTGGCTCGCTTTTGTCTCAGGGCCAATCATGTCAAATCATTCAGGACTTCGGAAATACATTGTTTGGCTTTAGGGGATTTGGAATACATCACTATTTGTTTGTGCTGATTTTATGGGCAGTTTTTGCAATGAATACGCGTGACTACATTTATTTGCCATCATTTTACTTTATGTATAAAAATATTTCTAAAAGTGTGTGTTTATCAGTCAGGAGATATGAAAGCTATTGCCAATGGAATGGACACAATAGCTTTTAACACAAACATTGTTTTGAGGAACACAAAAAAAATACAATAGTTTAAAATTCGTATTAATGAACATGAAAAAAAAAGGCTATTAAAATACAATAGGTTATAAGTCATATTGAGGAACACAAAAAAGGGGAAAATCTGTGTCTGAACATAAATTGGTTGTATCAACAAAGTCTCATGGCCATTTGTTGAATCTATCAACATAGACTGTAAAGTATACTTCTTTTTAGTAAGGGTGTAAATTGATCAAGGACATGAATGACCTGGTAAGGTCAAAAAATAATGCACGTAGGGTAAACGTTCTACAGTAGTTACTATGGAGCCAGATCAGTTTCAAAAATAAAACATTAGAGCAATTCCAGCGTTATGGATGTGACATTTGCAGTAAAAACTCAACACATAAATTGACAGAAAGTATATATTAACATTATATTGAAAAATTTATTTATATTTTCCAGAGCAACTAGCCACAGAGTTATGGGAGCATAAAAATATCAATCTGTAAACATGTTTTGTACTTTAAATGAGGAAAATAAGCATGCGTTATGGATGTGACAAAAAAAGTCTGCGAGTTTACAATATACAACATACTTTGTAAAAATTCTGTGAATTAAACTGCACAACCCAAAATAAATAACGCTAATCAAAATGATAAAACAAAAATGATTGGTTTCATTTTATTTAATATTTGTACATTTCTGAGGAAAAAGTGTTGTTATGGATGTGACATCTCTCCGTTATGGATGTGACGGATGTGAAATTACCATTTGTGTGACTTTGGTAAATCAAATATAATAGTTTGAAAACATTGACAGATGCATTTTTGAGTATTTTTAAAGTACTGTAAAATACTTGCTTACACAAAAAATCCAGAAACTGTTTCCGTATTTTGGTAAAAACGTAATTTTTTTTATGGCAAGGTTGACATTTGCACGGAATTGCTCATTAACAAAATAAAATTCATAGACACATTTACAACATCCAACTTTGTTAATTCAAATCACAATTCAAAACAAGTAAAAATCATAAATATTTTCACCAAATGAATTAGATTTGTGTATTTTTGAGTTCTGTTTTGAGTTTACAAATTGGATTTGTGTATTTTTTAAATGTGTTTTGAATTTCTGAATAGGATTTATGTACTTTTTTAATCGTGTTTTAAGTTTGCGACTTTGATCTAGGTTTTTTTTTAATCGTGTTTTGAATTTATGAATAGGATTTATGTACTTTTTTAATCGTGTTTTAAGTTTGCGACTTTGATCTAGGTTTTTTTTTAATCGTGTTTTGAATTTATGAATAGGATTTGTGTATTTTTTTTTTTTTTGTCATGGAAGTTTTATTCTTGCAAATAGCATTTTACATTTTATAACAACCCACAAAACAATCCCCAAATAAAACAATCAACATCTGCGAATAAATAAGTAAATAATAAATAAAATAAACACAATAATAATAAATAAAACAAATACAGAGAAAAAATAATAACATATCATATACAAACATACATACACATATACCTTCACTCAATCCACAGGTTTTAAGTGATTAAATAATGCAATAAATTGTTGCCATTTTTCAAAAAAAAACTGTTCTCCCCTACCTCTGATATTGTGTATACATTTCTCAAAGAAAGTAGAGCCTTTAAAGAAAGTAATCCAATCATTTTGCAACTTGTGACAAAATACAAACATATGACTAAGGTTACATGGTGAAAGTTTAAATTGATCGCACATATCTAAAACATTGGGATATATTTTAGAAAGTTTAGCCTTTGAGGGATGAGCTCTGTGTATTGTTTTAAATTGTTTAAAACTGTGCGCAGACTGTCCAATACTGCACTCCAGTAGTCATCTTCAAACTCTAACTCAAGTTCCTCTTCTCAGACCCTGATAGCTTTCATTTTATGAGAGTTATCCTTTGACAAAATAATTGTGTATATCTTAGAAATGATCCCACTTATATGAGGATTCAGTTTAAATACCTCTTCCCATGGAGACCTTTTAGGCAGGGAGGGAAACTCAGAGAACAGAGAGGAAGCACAACGTCCAATCTGAAAATAACGAAATAAGTGGGAGGGAAAGAGATTAAATAACGATGATAATTTTAGAAAAATTTGCAAACACGTTGTTAATATGGAGATCTTCAAAGCAATTCAGACCTTTCTTTTCCTAAAAAGAGAATACAGAATCTGAGAGAGGAGGAAGAAAAAGGTGATAGTTGATGCAGAGGTCAATTTAAAGTGATGCCGAAATTGAAAGAATATTTTAAAAGAAGCACACACTATTAGATTTTCTGTATTGGATTAGTGTATTTGTGAGTTTGAATTGTATTGTGAATGTATGAATTGTAATTTTTAAATGTATTATTTTTTAGACTTATCTGGCTCTATAGTTACAAAATGTCTATATGGTGTGAATAAAGCATGTTTAAAAAGACGATTATTGCTGTTTCCACAAACACTCGCTTACGCACGTCTTTCTCTGACTAAGCGCCAGCCAATGCAGGAAAGCAGATTTGAATTTAACAGCTGATGACAATGCTTATTTAAGTTGACTTACTGATAGATCTTGTTATAAGATGAAGTTTGTAATATGCACCAGTGCAGAATAATCAACGCAATCTCACGGCAATTCGTAACTTTTTGATTAAGTAGCTAATTCGTATGAATTCGTACAATCTAATTCGTACAATTTAGTACGATTTGCTCATCATTCAATGACAGTTAGGGTTAGGTGCCACGCCTCCTTTTTAAAATCATACATTTTCATACGATTGAACTCATACGAATTCATACGAATTAGCCACTTAACTGCCAACACGTAAAATACTTCCATTTCCTCATGAGATCAGGCTGGAATAATGACACGTCAATCAAAAATGACATGTTGTATGAAATTCGACATAACTGTTCATACTGCAGCCCCATTGCAAAACATCTGGGGTCTCCTCACGGCACATGCAAAACAATAGAAGCGGAAATCTGCGTACACCACTTCCCACGCAGAAGTTGTGATCTATAAAAATCAGTAAACTCTACGTAAACATATCTAACTTACAGTATGTATCGACTTAATTGAACCACTTTAAATCATCATATGAGCAATAATCCATGCCATAATTAGTATAATTAATTAATATGTTCAATCTATTCTGGTGTACATTAAATTATTTGAAGGTTTCTACTCAAATTTTACGAATCAGGCCACTGATCTATCAGATTTAATACCAGCGGCACAAATCAGAATGGAAAACATGGATTGTATGCAGTTTTTGCTGTTCACACCATCAAAACAAAACAAATCTGAGTCACATGTGGGCGTAAAATCAGATTTGGGACATACTTGCTTGCTGTGTGAAGCAAAAAATAAGTCTGAAAAGATTGCTATTGTTGACATTCTCTCTCACCCTTTAAAATGACCTCAAGAGCTCGACTAAATCCACACACAGATGGCTCTGTTTATAAGTGAATCGTGGTGTTTACCTCATCTCGCACCCACATTATGCAATGAGTCCCTAAATCTACCGTTGTAAACTTAGACATTAGATTTCTACTGTATCAGCCGGAAAAATCTAGACCACCAATATCTCTAATATGACTCAAGTGTTGGATCACCGTCTCTACTTTCTCGTTGAGCTGTAGAAGGGTGACTTATATCTGTAAAAATGCAGTAGTTTTTCCATTAGTCCCTCAGTGGAAATGTGGTAACACCCTCTTTGCAGAACTGCCTCTTAAAGGAATCTGGCGGTGCGAATGAGATGTAATACGATTATATTTAATAAAGGCAGTACAAAACAAGTCAAATTAAAAATAAATACACAAATGAACAATTAATTTAATATAGATAAAATCCTGACAAAATTATTGTCGCATATTCAAGTTGTAGGAACAACAAATTATAACTTGATTTGTAGTTGATCATTTGGTATCAGAAGTGGCTTATATGAAAGGTGAAAGCCTCTAGATTACGCTTATTTTACCAAAACAAAGTATGATCGTTCCTTGATTCATATTTATTTCATTAGGACAGTAAAGTCTGACTTTGCTTAGACAAAAGTCTTGACACTGAAGAGAAATAATGTACAGTATAGAATATAAAGTCATGCTGCATATTGTGTATGACCCCCATGAGCTTAGAGGACTGCATCCATACATCTGTGCACTGACAAAGAAAGCGTTATTGCAGGACTTCCAGAGTTCATCAAGATTCTTTGGATTCATCTTTAATGCCTCCTCCTCCATCTTACCCCAGATATCCTCAATAATGTTCATGTCTGGTGACTGAGCTGGCCAATCCTTAAGCACCTTAACCTTCTTTGCTGTCAGAAACTTTAATGTGGAGGCTAAAGTATGAGAAGGAGCGCTATCCTAACGTAATGGGGCAGCACAAACGTCTTGATACCTCAGGCTGTTGATGTTGCCATCCACTCTGTAGATCTCTCACACGCCCTATACTGAATGTAACCCCAAACCATGATTTTTCCTTCACCAAACTTGACTGATTTCTGTGAGAATGTTATGACCATGTGGGTTCCAGTAGGTCTTCTGCAGTATTTGTGATGATTGGGATGCAGTTCAACATATGATTCATCAAAAAAATCGACCTTCTGACACTTTTCCAAATGATCAACTAGAAGCTTTGGAATAAAAATGAAAACTGGAGTGGATTTAAGTGAATTTTCACAAAGTCATTTCAAGGGGAGCACGTAAAAGGATTGACTACAGCTGATCCCTATCACAAATCACTAAATAGCCAATCGGATCCTTCCAAATTTAATTTAAATATCCAGTCTAAACTTCATTCCTCATCTTCGTTTTGGAACCCCCCCCCCCCATCAATCCCTTCTCCCTCCTCCTCAATTCTAAGTTCAGGCGACATGGTGGCTCAGTGGCTGGCACTGTTGCCTTACAGCAGGGGGGCCGTTGGTTCAAACACTAGCCGAGCCAGCCGACACTCACTGTGCAGAGTTTGCATGTTCTCCCCTTGTTCACGTGGGTATTCCCCGGGTACTCCGGTTTCCTCCCACACTCAAAAAGCATACAACAATAGTTAGTCACAAGCACCTACTACGTACAAACTGGCGCAGTTAGTGGTCTACTCTTGGGAAGTTATCGAGAACTACCTGATCTCATATCCCTCCTAATGCTTATTGACCTGGCGGGAGCCTTGGGCTCATCTATCTCCAAGCTCGGGGTTCTCTCCTGGGTAGTCAAGCAATATCTAAGTGTGGACTCTTGAAATTAAGACTTTAATATTGTTGTTGTGACTAATAATATAACATGAGGTTTGTTTGGGACAACTTCATTGTTTTGGTTTAATCCACCCAAATTTGTTAACTTAATCGTTTTGTGCGGAGTTGTGTGGAACCCTGCATTTTTTTGCAGTGTACAGCATGTAACTTTCTCATGAAAGAATTTGATTGGTAATGTTTGAACTTCCATAAAGCTCAAAAATATTATCGACTGCATACTTTAGCAAACCTGAACACAATTTTGAGGTTTCTGTAGCCTTTTGTTTCTGTTAAGTTAATCTTAATATTGTTTAGGGTAAAGAACTGAGATATCTATGGTGCTTTGTGATGGTCTATGTATAATGGTTTCCAGTCATTTAACGTTGATTGTGCTTGATGCAAAAAAAAAAAGGATCTCTCAGTTTGATTGTCTTGGTGTTTAATCATCTGAAGAGAAAGGAAGGCCCTTTTTTTCGAGTGGTGTACAGGCCACACAGAGTGAGCCGAGTCTTGAGCCTGGTATTAAAGGATCAGTCGGCGTGCTTTTGTTAGCCAGATGCTGTGAATTAAATACAGAGGATGTTTTTCCTGTAAAGAAGGGGTGATTTCCCCCCTATATAGGGCTGTACAGAATCCCCTCAGAGAATTAGGCTCTGGTTAAAAATAGAGACAATTATTCTAATGAACAAAGAAACTTCACAATGGAAGCAGGTTTGCATTCTCTGAGTTACAAATATGACAATATCATGATATTTGCTTTTGCTTGTGAGTTTGTGATCAAAAAAAAAAAAAAGTTACATTTTTTACTTATTTTGCTTATGTCGGACTTTTATTTTGAAATGCGTGCGCGACAACCCTACAGTTTGACATGTGAAATTTCATTTAATTATTGCAACAAATATGTCAAAGTGCAAATACGACCATGAATATGTAAAGTATGGATGTATACATTGATGACAAAAAAAGTCTTAAAGCCTCAGTGTCATATTTGGTGAGGTGCTCTCCTAAGAGAGCATGAAACCTTCTAAATTAAAACAACATTTAGAAACCAGAAAACATGTTTTATTAACAGTTTATTATTAA
Organism: Danio rerio; assembly: GCF_052040795.2. NCBI lineage: Eukaryota > Metazoa > Chordata > Actinopteri > Cypriniformes > Danionidae > Danio > Danio rerio. The sequence continues at coordinate 5,048,218 of NC_141029.1, read as the reverse complement.
CAGTATTTGTTTTTTTTACTTTGTAATATTTCTATAATTTGATACATTTAGTTAAATGACAGCAATAAAACAGTGTTTAATTGCAAGTCTTGGTGATTTTCTTATGATGTATCTGTCACTTCTTGTTTATGTTAACAAATAAATACAAATTAAGTATAATTCCTAAAATAATATTATAGTCCTAAAAATTTGGGTCCATGTAAAATGTGGGTCCCATGGCCAAACCAGTTGAGAACCCCTGCTCTAGTGTGCTCCAAAACAGTGACAAAACTCACATTTAGAAGATATAAACATTTAAAACTTGCAGTTTGGTCTACCAATCAAATGCTGTCTAATATCTGACATGCTCCGCCCCCTTGAAGACGATTCTCCTTTGACGGGCTTGAGCGCAACCAACTCTCACCTTTGGTGAAAACGAATCACCATCTGCTTGTTAAGTGTGACGGCAGGCGAAGTGGTTTCTGGGTCCAAGCTCTCTATCAAGCTGTAGCAAAAATGGTAATAATAAACATTTACAAAGCGCTGTAATACTTTCGAAAATCCAATCTTCAGGACTGGCAGATATTCATGAACACACTAGTGGATATTTGACTAATAATCTGTGAGATTTTCTTCATGTGGCAACTAGTCCTGTCTCCTGTAAAGCCCGCCTACTGTAATGTTATATATTTATTTAGTACAGTGACATAAAGTGTAGCCTGCTGACTTTTGTCTAAGACTAAAACTCTCCATTGTTTATTTTAATGTGCTTACTGCGTTTTGAAACTGTCAATTGTTCATTGTTAAAGTAAGGCCATTATTTGGCCAACATGCTGTTGAGCAACAATGGAGACAGGGAACACATGTACAGTGAGTGTTAAGAGTAAACACTGACACTAAAACAACAGAAGCTGTCAACGATCAGCATCACATCATAGTGAACTCATAATTATGTCATAATAGTGTAATATATGAGATGTACTGTAACTCATAATTATGTCATAATAGTGTAATACATGTGATGTACTGTAACTCATAATTATGTCATAATAGTGTAATACATGTGATGTAACTCATAATTATGTCATACTAGTAACTCATAATTATGTCATAATAGTGTAATACATGTGATGTAACTCATAATTATGTCATAATAGTAACTCATAATTATGTCATAATAGTGTAATACATGTGATGTAACTCATAATTATGTCATAATAGTGTAATACATGTGATGTACTGTAACTCATAATTATGTCATAATAGTGTAATACATGTGATGTAACTCATAATTATGTCATAATAGTAACTCATAATTATGTCATAATAGTGTAATACATGTGATGTAACTCATAATCATGTCATAATAGTGTAATACATGTGATGTAACTCATAATTATGTCATAATAGTGTAATACATGTGATGTAACTCATAATTATGTCATAATAGTGTAATACATGTGATGTAACTCATAATTTTGTCATAATAGTAACTCATAATTATGTCATAATAGTGTAATACATGTGATGTAACTCATAATTATGTCATAATAGTGTAATACATGTGATGTAACTCATAATTATGTCATAATAGTGTAATACATGTGATGTAACTCATAATTATGTCATAATAGTAACTCATAATTATGTCATAATAGTGTAATATATGTGATTTAACTCATAATTATGTCATAATAGTGTAATATATGTGATTTAACTCATAATTATGTCATAATAGTGTAATACATGTGATGTAACTCATAATCATGTCATAATAGTAACTCATAATTATGTCATAATAGTGTAATACATGTGATGTAACTCATAATTATGTCATAATAGTAACTCATAATTATGTCATAATAGTGTAATACATGTGATGTAACTCATAATTATGTCATAATAGTAACTCATAATTATGTCATAATAGTCTAATATATGTGATGTAACTCATAATTATGTCATAATAGTGTAATACATGTGATGTAACTAATAATTATGTCATAATAGCAACTCATAATTATGTCATAATAGTGTAATACATGTGATGTAACTCATAATTATGCCATAATAGTATAATATATGTGATGTAGCGAATGTAAGTCATGCTTGAATCAGACAATATTTTGGTAATTAAACAGCAGAACTGTGTTAATATTCTGGCTATCCACCCTAGTTAATTACCTTTGCAGACTGTATACATATTATTATTTATAATATATTAATGTATAAAGTGTGAAGGCACCTAAACAGACAGTGCTGATGTCATTATTGTACCTAATTGTAACTGATCTATATATTTTCATACCGAATTACCTTTGATGATTTCATCATTGCTTTGGCTTTTACATTTAGACATTTACATTAAGTCATTTAGCAGACGCTTTTATCCAAGCAGACGTATTTTATCCATATTTTGCACTGCGTTAAGTAAAACTGTGGTTTATTTGGTTAGTTTTATTTACTATACTACTACATCTGACTTTTAGCATGGTGGCTCAGTGGTTTGCACTGTTACCTCACAGCAGGAAGGTCGCTGGTTTGAGTCCCGGCATTTCTGTAGTGTATGAATGTGTGTGAATGGGAGAGTGCATGTTTCCCAGTAATGAGTTGCGGAATGTGTGTTGTGTTGGCAAAAAGAAAGAAGAAATGCCCGCATGTGTTTAGCGTTTTTCCTTATCGTCAAAATAACGGATCACCTTCCGATTTTTCCGTCACTGCTGGAAAAAATTTGTCAATGACGGAATATATATATATATATATATATATATATATATATATATATATATATATATATATATATATATAATTACATAGTCATTATATATATGTTCAATTATATAATGTTTGTCTGTGTTGTTGCATGTATGATTATAATTATCGTCACAGGCCTGTTTTCCTGCTGACTCTTAATGAATGTAAATCAACAATGGCTGCTCACCCTTCAGCAGACGCTTGAAAACAGCTGTGGTTCTGAGCAGCAGCCAGACACACACGCACACACACATACGCACATTTTATTTAGTCAGAATAGAGCCTGGCACGAGCCTACAGTACCTTTCACTCCTCTTTTCTGTCCATCCATCCATCCATCCATCCATCCATCCATCCATCCATCCATCCATCCATCCATCCGTGGTCCCACAGGGTCGTTTAGGGTCTTTGAGGCCTTTCTGGCAGGCTGTTCTCTGAGCTAATTAGCTGTAGCAGACAAGAATATTAACTGTAGCTGGAGGGAAAAGCAGGTGTAATTCTGACACCAGGACTTTATAATCTAGCATGACTGCTTATTTCGTGTTGATGCTGATGATGATATTAAAAGGATGGTTCTCTTAAAAATGTTTAAGAATTTATTTAAAAAGCATAAAAAAGGAGGAAAACATTTGATATTGTAATCATTTATTGTAATAAACAGTCAACCTGTAACTGTTTCGAGTCTAGTGTGATGGAAAGTTGGCTGGGACTCAAATTAGATTCGAGTTTAAAGTCCAAAAGCAGCTTATATGAAAGTGAAACAAGTTCTTTTGCAGTCTGGTCACTTTTTAGTCGACTCAGAGGGGGTTTTAAAGAGAGCCCAAGTGTATCATTAAGGCCTAGACACCGTATAAGCCTGAGAGAAAAAAAAAAAGTCAGATAATGAAAGATCTCACCCTTTACTTTTTCAAAGGCTTTTTAAAATAGTATCTTCTTCTGTTGAACACAGAAGAAGATAGTTTGAAGAATGTTGGCACTGGTATCCATTGGCTTCCATAGTATTTTTTTTCCCCTCTACTATGTAAAGCATAGTACCAACATTCGTTTACCCTATTTTAAAGTAAGCCCGGATTTAATAGCCAGAGTTGTATTCAACCCAAGCTCATTCTGGAAACGTAGCCCCGCGGACGTTTCTGGAGACCGCGATTTACGTGGCGGTACGTGGATTACGTGGAGGTACGTACGGACGCGTTTAGTTTTTTTCGAGTGAACGCTGCGGGGCTGTGTGGCGGCGCTCCGCCCCTCCTCTTTGCGCTTGCCGGCCGACGGCTCGCCTTCGAGTGGAGGGCTTTCCCGATGCAACCAGTTTGTCCGCTTAGCTCACAGCGTTGCGTCGGCAGAGCGGAGGCCCCGGAGGAGGAGGAGGAGCCGGCCGCGGTGACGACGACTGGGATCTAGTCCGGGGAACAGCGATTCTGGGAATCCGGTAAGAAAAAAAACAGAATCCGAAAAATAAGGGCGAGAACGCTGAGGGATCCGAAAACGCGGTCGAAATTGAAGACGAGGGCTTTAGCGTTTTTTTTTTTTTTTGCTGGACGGCTTTTGCGAACCATCGCTCGGGTTTAGGGAAGGAGGAGGAGGAGGAGGAAGAGGAGGGCGGCCGAGTCGGCCGATCCGGCGGCTTTTCGCGCGAGAACGGCACGGGCGCGAACGGCACGCGATCCAGAGAGGCGCCCATGACGCGAAAAAGCGCGCACAGCAGCCTCTCACGGATCTGCGAAAACAAAAAACGCTCGAATACGTACCTCCCAGGATGTATCTCGCGGCCCGCGGGGCTACGTTTCCACAATGAGCCCGGGTTGGTTGTACTGCAGACAATTTCTTGTTTTGGTACTCCTCTTAAGTTAAGATATCATCAAATGCTACGCATTATTTTTCAGAGAAAGAGAGAACTCTGATTGGCTGTCCAGGTTAGTGAAGCAGACATTGCATGAAAACAACAATAGAGAGCAAATGTGTTAAGATGGACGTTTTCCCTTACACACTTTTTCGACTCTGCCAATGTTGGGTTGTCTGTGCCAGCTAGGTTTTTTGTGTTGTGTCTAGCAAATTTGGCACAAGTTGAAGTCATTTATTGGCTTTTTGGGCAATTAAGCAAGTTGAATGACTGTCTGTTGGAGTTGTCTTGAGAGAGAACATCAGTCATTGGACATAAATTGCAGTGTAGTAAAGAGTAAAAGAAATAAATCTCACAGTTCTTCTCATTCAGGGGCAGAACACCCAAACTGGTTGACAGAGCCAGGCAGGTTACTTCCAAAATGGAATCCATTACTCTTTAAATCACTAGTAACTGTCATGTGAATTAGAGGTGTGAACCTACACTGGTCTCACGGTTCGGTTCGGTTATCATGCCATCGATTCGGTTCAATTCGATATCTCGGTGCATCACGGTGCATTGACGATGCTTTCCATACACAGTGTTGTATTGTGTGGGGAGGCTATAACAAGCTGTCTGTGTAAACACAAACACACACATAGACACACAGCACCACACTGTCTTTTATTCACACACATACACAAACATAGACAGCAACAAACAAACAAACACATGCGCACGCGCTCACTCGGGAGCGATATTGTGAGACCGCCCACTCGTGTTAAAATTACACCAGCGTTACCGACCGCTCCTGCGCTTTATTCGGAAATTTATTCCCGGTTAAATCTGGTTGGGTCCCGCGACAATGCACAGGTACAGCCTCAGGAATGCAGATCTATATCCAGAAGTATCGTTGTAACAGCCGAGAGGAAAAGAAAGGGGAGGAAAAATCATGCCAGCAGCCGAGAGGAAAAGTCATGCCAGCAGGTGAACTGGGCCACAGTGAGAAAGAGAGAGAGAGAGAGATAAAATGGAGTTCCCTTTCATTTCCTCAATCGCAGAGAAATAGGGGCTTCTGCTGTAAGTGTCAGGGAAAAACTGTCCAGAAAACACACATGCAGTGAAATTGTGCACAGTTTCTGCGTTGGCTCCTGGAGTGTTGTAAATACCTGCGCTTGCCTCCCTCGCGAAAGAGCGCATATGAGATAAATGACGTCAGTACATAATAACCGGTTATGATTATTACTGAACCGATACCGAATTGTCTGCGTCTGCATCGCGGTGCACCGAAGAAACATTTAATTTTGACATGCCTAATTTGAATGTAACTAATTTTATTACAATATTACTGGCCCTGAAATGTAAGGCATCACACTATTTTTAAGTTAATTTCACAAAAATAGCCACAGAAGTCGAACTACAATTCCCATAATTTTGCTGTTATAATTATTCAGTGAGATTTCTTATTTGTCAGTGCTCCACAAAGAGATCTGATCATAACAACTTCATTCATTCATTTTCCTTCGGCTTAGTACTTTAAGAACTCTTAAAGGAGTCTTAGGCCCTGTTTACACTAATGCGTTTAGTTTGAAAACGCATAAGTTTTGCTATGGTTACGCAATCTGTCCACACTACGCCGGAGTTTTCGAGCGCTGAAAACGGAGTGTTTTGGAAATGCTGGAGAGACTGTTTTCCATCTAAAACGCTGCTTCTCCGTCTCAGTGTGGATGAGGGAAAACGGAGACATCTGAAAACGGAGGTGGGGCTGCTGAGATTTGCTACCTGATTGGGGCTTTTGTGTCATTGCGTATCCTTCCCTTATTCGTCAAGCCTCTATCACATGACTGTAACACATGGCTTTAACGCTACCGGAAGATAGCAGACCAGCCTTCACTGTAAACAACAACATGGGCACAGAAATGGGAGCGTTGTTTGCACTATTGTCTGTTTTAGGCGCCATTGTGCAGTTATTCAGTTGTTATGTTTAGTAACAACTCGACCTCTTCATCTGTCCACAAAAATACCTCTCTTGCTTTCTTTGTCATTGCGTTTATTGTTCAACTGGCGTTTGTTGACTAACAATAAACAAATGCCGAGCAGGACGCATGCTTTCTGTTTATATTAGAACGCGCATGCTCAGAGTGCGCGGATGGTCACGTGATATACGTTTTTGGTGGCGTAGTGTGGACGGAGATATGTTCAGAAACGCTAGGTAAAACACTAGTGTGGACGCGGATCGTTTTTGATCTAAAATGCTGTTTTAAAACTAAAACGCACTAGTGTAAACGGTGCCTTAAAATGTATGGAAATAGTCTTTAAAAAGTTCTTAAAAGGCATTTTATTTCACTCTCTGATTCCTGTATATACTCTGTTTAAGCCTGGCATTTTGCGTGATGATGTGGATGATAACATTGGCACCTTTTGTTTAGCCACGAGGCGTTAAACATTGGCGAAAAGTACTTGTGAAAAGGTCCCGGTCTGCACGGGCCTATACTCCCAGCACTGCTGGTTGACTGTAGTTTTTGCAGTATGTTGAGGAACAACTTTTTGTCCCTGTCATCACAGTCTACTTTTATCAGCACATGTCCTTTGCTGTCAGTTTGGCATGTCACAGCCTTTAAGGTTTCTAGTAATCCCGATAGAACTGTTTCAGGAGCGTTACAGAAGAACTGTAAAATCACACTCTTCGATAGCAAGCAGCAAATACAAAGACCTCCATAAAACCTAACAGCCCAATTCACCCGCTTTTATAGCTTCACAATCAGCATTTGTGACGAGTATCTGTGTACTGATTAACTCATAGTGCCACTCATTGTCGATTGGCTCTTTTGTCTAATGTATTGTGTCAGTTTTAGTCTGCGTGTCTGTTTGGAGCACATGGAGATGGAGTCACAGGTTGCTTTGGCATCTTCATCAGTGAACAGTGACTGCTCAGACTGGCTTGCTGGGCTCTCTGCCCTCATCATTGTCATGCAGTGCATTATGGGAGCTTTCAGGATCTCGGCAGCGGCCAAGGTGACAGCTGCGCGAAACTCCAGCGCGGCCTGAGCTCTGTGCGCAGATGGCGTGGAAGTGTATGTGGGTGTTGTTCACTTTGGCCAGGAGATGTGTTTGTGAATCCAGATGTTATTCTGACTGTACAAAAGCACCAGAGCACTTAATTACTCAACAAGTAAGGAGAAAAGAAACAAGAGAAAACCACTGTTGAAGAATAACTTGATTTTTAGAGACACAGTCTCTAAAAAAAAAAAGTTCATGTCATTTGAGGACAGTGTCCACATATCTGTTATCCCCCAATGTTTATATCATGTGTTCATATATATTTTACTGTATTTTGTTTGGAAGTGACATTCTTCCCACTCTGGGATGCCATTTAAAACGTTTTCTTCAGTCAGGGACTTTTATTTTGACAGTATTAGAACACATAATGTGTTGTTTAACACACGTTGTACATGTTTGCTGTATTGTGTTTTATTCTTGCCAGTTTTCTTTATTATTATTATTATTATTATTATTATTATTATTATTATCATTATTATTATTATTATTTTTTTTAATATATATATATATATAATGTAAAGCCTAACCAGGGACGAGGGCTGCAAATTAGCTTTATACTATATGCCCTATGTACACAACATCGGTTATCTTTGTATAACAATGTCAAGTGTATTGTCCCTGTAAAATAAACAAGCAAATAAAAAAAAATAAATAAAACAATTGATTTGATATAAAATTAAGCTTGTTGGTCAGCTGATTTATAGGTAAGATTTGGGGACGAAGCCAACTTGTAGAGTCTCTTACTATATTATCAACAGATAAGATTAAAAAAAAGTTTAAAAAGAGTACATAACACAACTACTAAATGAATATTATTAATTAGGGATGCGACAATATGGACTATTTGACGGACACCGATATGATAACTCTGTGATATATAATTACAATAAAGCTAAATTTTTTATACAACAGTTCTGTCTGGTTCTCGAATCTGATTGGCTGATAGCCGTGATATATTGAAGTAATATCAGCATCCGTACAGCCTCTTTACCCTTTGTGTATTACTCCACCCACACACAGCCAGCAAAAAGCAGACACTACAGACCTACAGTTTAAAAGATGCTTGCTCAGCTGTTTAATGATTTGAATCCAACGTGGAAGAAAGTAGTTCGTCAAGAGGGTTTTTGAGACTCTCCATGTTTGATTTTGTTTTTTTATACACAATTATCTCATCTGTTAATATGCCCTAACACAGTGGTCCCCAACCGTTTTATCACCGCGGACATGACAATAGGGTACATGCCGAAGCATGCTAATGAGACTTTTAATTTGCCAGTAATCTGGGTCAAGCGATTCTAGCAAACTGTTTGCCAATGCAAAAATCGGCGCGTTTAAGGTCTGTTTTCTTTGAATATCAGCGATCTCCACTAGCTGAGTGATATTCGATATGAAGTGGGTCTCAAATTGTACAAGAAGCACTGCATTAGATGACATTTTCCCCCGCAATGTCTTTGAATATACTGGGGTAAAATAAATGCTCATATTACAATGGAGCTTCTGCGCTAGCCTGCCGATTCTGACTGGCGCGTGCGAGTAAACGGCTTTTTGTCTCGTTTTACGCTTGAGCAACTAAATGAATGCCCTGAATGTATTTTAATGACATCACAACATCGATACTGTAAAAGGAACCGTATAAAATGGAAAAAAGTTCACGATAACAGGTCACCGGAAGTTTATCAGTATGGGAAAAACACTAGCTCGGCATATACCCTATTTTGCCATAAACTGGAAAAGGGGGGAGGGGGGTTGTATTCAATCAACTAGGTGCTTCTGGAAGGAGCGAGCGTATTAAGCTGCTTGCACGCCCAAGCCAGGCACCTTCATTGTAAATAACGAACTTGCGTTAACTCTAGAAAAGACGCAATATACGAATGACCCCTAAAAGCGATTTTCAATTGCGATCTCCAGCAGTTGATCTTCTTTTTAAGGGCCTTCATTTTCTCATAATTGATTTATCAACTTTTAATACTTTTTAAGACCCCGCGGACACCCTGGAAATGCAGTTTTTTTTTCCCTCCCATTCGGCGTATGGCATCAAATTACATTAAAACAACTCTCTTCCACCAGCCCTTACGTCATACTTGCTTCCAATACCTCTGTTTGTCACGTGGTATTCATGAAGTGAAGTTTATTTATAAACAAATTTCGAGAGGATCACGTGCTTATGATTGTTCACAGTTGTTCCAACATTAGCTCATGACTAATTATCCTATCAGACGATTCTTAACTTACTATAAATAACCAGACTTTTCTCATCTCAATATCTTTGTCTTGAAGAACACCCCCCCACCCCCATCCAACCCTACTTTCCTTCCTTTCAAACGGGCGACACGGTGGCCAGCAATTAGCGCTGTTGCCTCACAGCAAGAATGCCCCTGGTTTAATTCCCTTCCAAACCAGGCGACATTTCTGTGCGGAGTTTTGCTCGATCTCCCCGTGATCGCGTGGGTTTTTCCCGGGTCCTCCGGTTGCCTCCCACAGTTCAAAAACAAGCACCCTGAACATTTAATCCAAAATATTTTAGCCAAGCTCTGAGTACACCTCTTCTCAATCTGACACTTAGCTACAATAAGCAGGGGGGGGGAGTCATCGAGATCTGCCTGAGCTCAAACTCCCCTTTCACCCTGCAACAGGAGGGAGCCCAGGGCTCGAGGATCTTATAAGCTCAGGGATGTCTCCCGGGACAGCATGCCAAACAAGCTTTATAATCAATTATCAGCTAAGTGTAAATGTTCCTGAATAAAAGTAAAAGTGCCAAACTGCAGTTAAAGTAAAAAGAAACACCCGAAATTACATGAAAATCCAGAGGAAACTTGGATAGCGTGGTGACGCAATGACCTTAATTAAATTAAGTGATATAACATGTAAAACGGGATCATGAAAGGATCATTCATAAAGCAACTCATGTAAACACCTTAATCATATTATTGTCTTAATCAGATTAAGGCAAATAATTTGATTACTGATGTCCATGCAAACGTAGTCACTGTCAGATCCAAAGCAGTGGACAAATCAAAAAAGAGTAGAGATCATGGCAGTGTCCCCTTGTGCTTCACGCTTTCTTCAAACCGTTCTAAAGCGCTTCATCTCAGAATTTCAGAAGCAAAGTCGCAATGTGAATGAGCCACAGGCCTACCAAAATGTAGCTGCCTCTACATTTTGCAGTCAGAGAGGGCCCATGAAACTAGTCCTCGGAGTGTGCTGTTCACACTACATATGAATACGATTTTTTTCCTCTTTCTTTTTAATAATCTGTTTAAATGGTTTGGCTTTCAAGACTCTTCAAACGTAATGACCCATGTCTGCAGAGAGTCATTTCACTTTACATTCTTGTTATCTGCTCGCGTCTGCCGTCTTGCTTATGTGAGTTTAGTCCATGGCCGTTTCCGCCTCATGTTGTGAGCCGGCAGGGGAGTTCAGCCGTCTCTCAGGTGGACTCGCTGCAGTGCACAGAAGTCAAGTAAACTGTCTCGTTGTTTGTACTTAATCTTTATTGATATAAATTCAGTATAAATATTGTTTTTTTTTAATTCAAAAACATTTTAGTCCTCGTTTACAGTTGAAGTCAGAATTATTAGCCCCCCTTTGAATTATTTTTTATTTTTAAATATTTCACAAGTGATGTTTACCGGAGCAAGGAAATGTTCACAGTATGTCTGATAATATTTTTTCTTCTAGAGAAAGTCTTATTTGTTTTATTTCGGCTAGAATAAAAGCAGTTCTTAATTTTTTAAAACCATTTTAAGGTCAAAATTATTAGCTCATTTTACCTATTTTTTCGATAGTCTACAGAAGAAACCATCATTATACAATAACTTGCTTAATTACCCTAACCTGCCTAGTTAACCTTATTAACCTAGATAAGCCTTTAAATGTCACTTTTAGCTGTATAGAAGCGTCTTGAAAAATATCTAGTCAATTTTTATGTACTGTCATCTCCTCTTCGCTATTTGTGAGACTGTCTTTGCGTGTCTGTTCATGTTTATTAGGTCAGTTGGATGTGACACGTCATGCAAAAGAGTCCTGAGTGTGTATTATCAGATCTCATCTCTATGGGCCGCTTTCAGTATGGTATCTCGGTTCAGAGGGCTGGACAGCATGTGACAGCAGTGAAAACATCACTGTGGGGAGTGTTTTAAAGGGATAGTTCACCCCAAAATGAAAATTGTCAAACCTTTTAATTTCTTTCTTCCTTTGGACACAAAAGAAGATATTTAGAAAAAATTAGAAGCCTTTAACAATTTTCTTTCATAGTCGGAAAAACAGCTACTATGGAAGCCAATGGTTACAGATTTTGTCGAAATATCTTCTTTTTTGTTCAACAAAAGAAAGAAACTCAATGAGTGACGACTGAAGAATGAGTTAAAATCTTTGGTTTTGGGTTAACTTTGCTCGAAGTGGTTGCCAGCATGGCATATCTTTATCCCTCTTCTGGTAGATCCTGAAAATGAGAATAATTACAAGAAATGCATCATGATTAATGCATCTCTATTTTTCTTCTTCCATCTTCCTTTTTTATTCATGTTTAACTATTATGATACACAGTACATTTTTCCATAGTGATGACATTGTCACTTGCAGGGATCAAGGTGAGGGACAGCAGGGGTAAGGATCCAATCACAGATTAAAGCTGCAAGCAGCGATGATAGGGACCTCGCACCCGGGCTCACCGCCGCCCGGTGGCCTCAGGATGACAGAGAACAGCGAACAATAACAATTACAATAACAATAACAATAACAATAACAACAATAACAATAATAATTTATGCCAATATATATATATACATAAAAAACCTGAGAAAATCACAGATTTATGCCAAACTTTCTCCTGTCAGCAGGTGGCGCTATGACTGTGAGTCAATATTGGCATGTAGATGTCTTCAGGAGAGGAATCTTATCAACCATGTAATTTTTCAGGCAGATCGGACATTGCTTGACTGAGTTATAAGTAACTTCCTATTGCCAGCAGGTGGCGCTTTAACTGTGACTCGATATTGGCATGTAGATGTCTTCAGGAGAGGATTTTAATCAACCATGTGAATTTTCAGGCAGGTCAGACATTGTGTGGCTGAGTTATAAGTCAAACTTCCGGTTGCCAGCAGGTGGCGCTATGACTGACTCAATATTGTTATGTAGATTTGTTCAGGAGAGGACTTTCATCAACCATGTGAAGTTTCAGGCAGATCTGACTTTGTGTGGTTGAGTTATAAGGACTTCCTTGTCAATGGCGATGCGTTGAGGTTTGTCATGCCGCCACGGACACGCCCCTCTGCGAAAACTCTAAATCTTAGCAATTTAACATCGCCAAGGCCTTTAGATGACAAAACCAAATTTTGGTGTTGATCGGAAAAAATCCCTAGGAGGAGTTCGTTAAAATACAACGCCTGGAAATGGCAAAAACGCCACTTTTTTTTCAGCAGGAAGTTAAAAATATCCGACTTCCTGTTGAGTTTGAGATATGGCACCAAGAGACTTTTTCGTTTGGTTTGGTCAGGCTGGGAGATGACCAGCTAAAACCAGCTTGACCAGCCTAGCCAAGCTGGGAGTTCAGCCAAAACCAGCTATGTCCAGCTTAAACCAGACTGGTCAAGCTGGTTTTAGCTGGATTTGGCTGGACATTTTCCAGCCTGACCAGCTAAGACCAGGCTGAAAATGGCTGGAACCCAGCCTGGAAATGGCCAAAACCCCTCTAAAACCAGGCTGGTCAACCAGATAAAACCAGCCAACCAGCCTAGGCTGGTTTAAGCTGGATTTTTCAACAGGGTCAGCACATCACGTAAACGTCACAACTCCGCACTGAACTAGTGTTTGTTTGGTGAATAAATAGTCCATGTTCAGAGACCTGTGGCAGTAATAATACATCATCTGGTGGGGGAAAGAGAAGGAGAAAGAAACGGACTGCTCGCTAACACACTGCTATTTAGTTTTGGGTGAAAAAGAGAATAAATCAGCTTAACTGTACAGCATTTAGAGGATTAAACTCTGATAACCCAACACAGATCGGCCACTGTATTAAAACAAATCTACAGTTAACTTCTCAAGGTAGTAGATCAGACTCTCAAAATGGATTTTATTAAGAACCAACAGGTTTCATGTGATAGATTGCAAAAAATGCTATTCTAGTTTTTGGTCTTGTTTCTAGTGTTAATATTGAAATATTCTTTAATCAAGAAGCATTTTCTAGAGAGGGGAATTATAATGTCTTGTTTTCAGAAATTGAAATTGATTTGGAATTGGAAGTGATTTTTTTTTTTTAAACATAATAAATAATCTGTTAATGCTTATTGAAAATAATCTTGTTTTCACTTTGATAACCCCATCAGCTTGTTTTAAGGAGAAACTCACTTCATTTTGGCATACTATTTCTGAAAACAAGACAATATTTTTTGCTTGCCTAAAAATGCTTCTTGATCTAAGAATTTTTTGACATTTGGTCTAGAAACAAGACTACGACTTGAGAAAAAAAAAAAAAAAAAAAAAAAAAATATATATATATATATATATATATATATATATATATATATATATATATATATATATATATTTTTTATTTTTTATTTTTTTGCAGGGATGTTTAATTATTAATTGCAAATGGGCTAAAGTTTTATCAGGATGAATTTTCTGTAGTATTTTAGTCTACAATTACTCATTAAATTCTTATATTTTATTAAATGATAAACATTATTTGACTGATATTTTAAAATTAAAGTGAAATTCCTCTAAAAAATAAAAACAAATCAAAAAGATAATGATTTATTTTAAAATGAAAATAATGTTTGTTTGAAAAAAAAAAAGTAAGAATTAGTTTTTTTCTGTGGAATATCAAAGAATATATTTGATATGTCTCAGTGATTTGTTTTCGCTTAACCCATCTCCACACTAATACATTTTGTTTAAAAACTTGTATTTTTCTCTCTGTTTTTAGGGTACGAAAATCTATCTTTTTTAAAAACACTGTTGAAAATGGTGTTTTTGTGTTGTGGTGTGGACTGCAAAAACTGAGGCTTTTGAAAGTGATGACACATTTTAGTCATGTTTGAATGCTGTCCGTTTTGACAGCTTTATTAAAGAATAATATCAGTTCGTATATGCTCCATATTGCCTCGCTTCAAAGGACACGGAATGTTTACTGGCAGATATTGTTGTTCAGCAGTGGAAATTTTTTTTTTTGACATTTTGTCGTGACATTTCAAAGAGACGGAAAGTAAATAAATGCAGATTTGATCGAGCGTCTTAGGCTTGTGTGCATGTGAACGAAAGCATTTTCAGACATTTTAGTGTGAATGACAGAATGAATTGAAAACGATAGTGTGGACATGGACATTTTTAGATGAAAAAGCCATGTTCACATTCATCTGGATTAGTGTAGATCAGGGGTCACCAACCTTTTGGAAACTGAGAGCTACTTCTTGGGTATCGTTTAATGTGTAGGGCTTCAATTTTGATAAACACTTCCTAATAATAAATTTGCTCAATTATTATTAATAATAAATTATATTCATCTATGTGAAGACACTGATCATGTTAATGATTTCTCACAATAGTTGTCAACATTGATTGGAAACAGATAAATATCAATATCAACACTTCATTTGTCTGAAATTTTTTCAATGTTTTTTTAAATATATAATTTAATGTCGTTTTTAATTTTACACCAATGCAAGTGTGATTTAAAAAGAATAGCTACAAAAATATTAGATGCAGCTTACAGGTATGTGGTGCTATGGTAAGCTAATTTTATAACAGGCCCACGGGCAACTCATGTGATCCACGCGGGCACCATGTTGGTGACCCCTGGTGTAGATGTAGCCTCATATAAAAGTTTTCAGTGTTTGTATCTCAAAGTGTTGTTGTTTTGCCAGAGCCGATTTTGTATAACATTTTCTTTTGGGCGAACTAACCCTTTAAACCTGTTGTACTGAGAATTATATAACAAATGCTACATTTACTTTTTCAAGTTTTGCACATACATTGACATACAATTATATCATCATGATGGTCATACGATGAACTTGCAGATATTTTAAAACGAGTTAACACTGCAAAAAAAACTTAAATCCTTACTTAAATCCTGTTTCCAATCCAGATATCTAAAAATACTTTCCCCCATTGGCAGATTATTTTGCTTGTTTTCAGAAAAAAACACTTCGTTTTGACACTATTTCTGAAAACAAGACCGTATTTTTACATCGTCTTCAAAGGGCTTCTAAATTTAGGAACTTCTTTACATTTGGACTAAAAACAAGCAAGCAAGTAATTTTTCCAAAATTGTTTTTGTTTATTGTGAAGCATATTTAAAAGCCAAAATTTGTAAAAAGCCCCCAGATAAATAAATGCAGTTGGACAGTCTTCAGTAAGTCATAGCTAAGCTAGTTTTCTATTGTCTGTGTTTGGGGGTGCAGTGGACAGTGGGGGGTCAAGATTACACTGCTAATCCGCTAGCAGACAGGGGACACCTGCGTAGCCCCGCAGAATCAGATTACGGAAACGTTGCACTAATTAGGGCATGACACTCGCCACATGGCTAAATCTGTAAGGAGCCTTTTGGTAGGGGAGGAAGACTAAAAGAAAAAGAAGGAAAAGACAGAAAATGTAAAAAAAAAAAAAATTGTACTTCACTGACTTCTTTGCTAAAAGATTTCAGGTTTTGTTTTGCTACAAACGTTAGCGGTGTCACGTTAGTGATTTGTCTTTGCAGTAGACTGAAACAGTCAAAATATAGATGAAAAACAATCACGCATTTATACGGGAATGAGCAGCTCTTTACTGTTAGCCATTAATCTGTAAGTACGGATATTGTGTATTTAAGCCTATTAAGAGCTGAAGCTCTTTCGTACCAGACAGTGACTTTCTGTGATAAATTCTTGATGCATTAACCTGATTTCTCAAAAAACTTCTGAAACACATTTAACTTTTGAAACACTTATAAAATAGGACTTTTCTTTTAATTTTACCGACTTTAAACACCATAAAAAGCACATAAACATAAAAACTGATTGTCATACACAACATGATCTCCTGAAGTTTTAGTTTTTGTATTTTTAATTAAAGATACATATATACAAAAAAGTTGATAATATATAAATATTATTAAATAATAATAATAATAATAATAATAATAATAATAATAATTGTTATTATTATTATTATTATTATTATTATTATTATCATTATTGTTATTAACAATCATAATAAATTATATTTTTATTATTTACATTATGTTATAATAATAATGATAATAATAAAAAATTATAAATAATAAAATGTTATTTATTATAATAATTAATAATAATAATAATAATATTAATAAATATTTTAATAATAATATAAATTAATAAATAAATAAATAAATAAATAAATAAATAAATAAATAATCCTGAAAACACAAGGAAACTTACAAGAAAACTGAACTGAAGAACTTTTTTCCATGTTGGATTGGATTCTCCATGATAGTTCCTACATGGAGGAATACATAATAATAATAATAATAATAATAATAATAATAATAATAATAATAATAATAAACTTTTAAGCTTTATTGGCATAATAAGAAAGTTTCATCTACAAAACAATTATAATTCAAAGAAGCATTTAACAAACAACAGTGGCAGCAAAGAGGAAAGGAACAATTCAGAATAAAAAGAGTGAGAACAACATCCTCCCTCCAAGCGCAGGGCTCCACAACAGAGTTACTCAACTATAACCAGTGACCCAGCAGACGAGCACACAAGACACTGCAGTGGGGCCCTGTGTGCTGGAGGCCCCAAAAATGTAGGGGTATACATTTCTGTAACTTTCTTAAACTGCAAGCTTCGCTCATTAACCAAATGAATACATTTGATAAAATTATCAATAAAAAAAAAACACTAATCCCATGCATGAATTATGTTTCACTTACAGTTGAGGTCAGAATTTTTAGCCCCGCTGTTTATTTTTTCCCCAGTTTCTGTTTAACAGAGAGATTTGACTGAATTTGATTTGTCCACTGCTTTTGGATCTGTTTAGAAACACATTTCTAAACATAATAGTTTTAATAACTCATTTGATTTATTTTATCTTGGTCATGATGACATTAAATAATATTTTACTAGATATTTTCCAAGACACTTCTAGCTTTGACATTTAAAGGCTTAACTAGGTTAATTAGGTTAACTAAGCAGGATAGAGTAATTAGGCAAGTCATTGTATAATGATGGTTTCTCTTTAGATTGGGGAAAAAATACCTTAAAGGGGCTAATAATATTGTCTCTAAAATGGTGTTTAAAAAAATTCAAAACTGCTTTTTTTCCAGCCGAAATAAAACAAATAAGACTTTCTCCAGAAGAAAAAATATTATCAGACATACTGTGAAAAGTTCCTTGCTCTGTTAATCGTCATTTCAGAAAACTTTAAGAAAGAAAAAAAATCCAAAGGGGCTAATAATTCTGACTTCAACTGTATATAATTAATTTATTCATTAATTTTCTTTCATCTCAGTCCCTGATTAATCAAAGGTCAATATTAACCATTAACCAGTCAGATTAATATTAAATTAATATTTAATAAAAAAAAAGATATATTTTACCATGCGAACAACAGCAAACAGAACATATTAACAACAGAACATCTTCACACACATGCGGCGTTTCCAACAGCATAAATAAATAATCAACTAAATAAAAAGAATGATATAAATAGGCCTAGACATTTTTCATTTAAATGACAAATTTAGATTACAAACCAAAAACACTGACCGAATCCTTTTAAGAACCGGCTATTTAGTATAGATTAAGAATAGGCTGTTTTTTTCCAATCATATTTTTTTCCTTTTGTCAAATAAAAACAGCAGGCTACCGCAAATTGATTGATCCATGGAAAATATGCATTTAATTAATGCTCCACTCTAATTATTATATCACAAACCTGTCTCACCATTTTTAATAGAAGTCATTATATTTAAGATTATGTTATGAGCTGCAGATTTTACCTTAGAGCTTCTGTGCTTTCATTTCATTCCGTCTCATTCATGTTTCTAGAGTTTCCACTTAGATATGCTTGGCGTTTATAGCAGGTTTAGCATGCTGTCCCGGGAGAGAACCCCGAGCTCGGAGATACTTGAGCCCAAGGCTCTTGCCCGGTCAATAAGCATAGAAGGGGGATCCGAGATCAAGTAGGTCTCGAGAGCTCCCCCTCAGAAAAGGGAGGAAAAGGAGGAGATGGGGTGGAAGGGAGGATTCTTCCAAAACGAAGATACTGTAGAGTAGTAGGGAGAAAACGATTAATTTATAGTAAGCTTGGATCATTCTGATTGGATTATTACTGATTACAGATGAGAAGCCAGTCGTGCTCAATCATATCACGTGCTCCTCACGAAATTAGTTTGTGAAACTTGTCTTTGGTCAACGGTTAATCTGAGCATCCCTAGTTTGTAGAGATTATATAAGATGTTGCGGTATGTGACTTTATTAAGTCATAGACTGTATTAAACAGAAACAGTTGAACGCAATATCTTCAGTAATATGCAAATTGATGATGTCATTTCGTGACTTTTAGCTTAGCTGCTTTCTATTAAAAATAGTTGTCAACATTTTTTAAGTGTTTCTTTCTTCTCATGTGATTCCGAGCAAATGTTAAACTCCATCAAAAGAAGCATGAAGTGCTGATGATATCACCCTCTTATTTCATGCTTGTGCTGTGGTAGTTTGGGGAGAGCTGTGTTTAGTGGTGTTTGGGTCAGAGTGGGGTGGATGTGTAGGTGCTTATTTGGATTTTTGAGTGGTCAGGATGTTTCAGATGGACCCGTAGGAGCCATTCAAACACAGGTGATCAAAGTACTTGCTGAACTCGGCTGCCAAGGTCAGACTGACCATTACTACAGCCAGAAGACATAGTTGTTCCTGGAAACCTTTTCAAATGAGTACATTTTCCATCTAAGAAGCATATTCTCTGGTGGTAAAGATGGTTATAATTACTCAAGGGTAGCAGTAAATCTAGTTTTAACACTCTCCTGTGTCTATTTTACTGCATCTTAGTCAGATTTTTCATTTTTAAACACACAAAAAAAGCGTCAATAGCCAAGATTTTGATTATTAGTATAAAATTTGAAAACATTTTTCTCTATATTTTCTTTTTTTGCACAATTTTATTTATTTATTTATTTATTTATTTATTTATTTATTTATTTATTTATTTATTTATTTATTATTTATTTATTTGTTTATTATTAATTAATTAATTAATTTATTTATTTGTTTATTATTTATTTATTTATTTATTTATTATTTATTTATTATTTATTTGTTTATTATTTATTATTTATTTATTATTTATTTATTTATTATTTATTTATTAATTAATTTATTTATTCTTATTTATTTATTTATTTTTATTTATATTTTTCATTTTTTACGTGGTTAGTCGTAAATGATCATCAAACAGCACTAGAACAAATACAATAAGCGTCTGGCAAACACAGGACCAATACTAATCTGCTCTGTCGGGATATGTTGTTTCATCAAACATCTTATATCTTAAATGATGTGTCTCTGAAACATTAGAGATAGATGGATTGGTTATTTTGTGCTATATAAACATAAATTGGCACCGGTACAGCACAGAGCACATGGTCATATTTGTTCAGAAGATGGCTTTGCCCGTCTGTAGGTTGTTAGATCTTTATTTCATTTGTCAGACATCTGGACTCGCAGATTAGATTTAGGTTTCTCTGTTGTCACGGCGATATCGTGTTACATAGACTGAATCAACATGTCCGTCCACAAGCACAGAAGCAGAAACTGTGTTATTTTGCCATTCAGAGCTAGATAATTGAACCATTATATGTGGCCTTTTGGTGTACTTTCAAATCATAAATGCATATCTGAAGAAACAAAATGCAGATATTCATTTAATAAAAGGTTATGCGAGTTTACTTGTGCATTTGGAAGTACACTCTCACACACTTTTTAAGGTTAAATAATGTGTTTTAAAATCGTATTTAATTTTACTTAATTTATTATGTTTAATATATTTTCTGCAATCAAAAGAATAACAGTTCTAACTTATTTAGGTTGATTTGAAAGGTTTTAATGTTTAATGTAAAGAATTATATGTCAGTAGCCTGGGGAAAAGTATAGTTGAAGTCAGAATTATTTTTCAACACATTTATAATCATAATAGTTTTAATAACTAATTTTTAATAATTCATTTTTAATAACGGATTTTTATTTTATCTTTGCCAGGATGACAGTAAATAATATTTGACTAGATATTTCTCAAGACACTTCTATACAGCTTAAAGTGACATTTAAAGGCTCAACTAGGTTAATTAGGCAGGTTAGGGTAATTAGGCAAGTTATTGTGTAACAATAGTTTGTTCTGTAGACTATGAAAAAAATATATAGCTTAAAGGGGCTAATAATTTTGACCTTAAAATGGTGTTTAAAAAAATTAAAAGTGCTTTTATTCTAGTCGAAAGAAAACAAATAAGACTTTTTTCCAGAAGAAAAAATATTATCAGACATACTCTGAAAATGTCCTTGTTTAAAAAATATTTTAAAAAGAAAAAAATTAAAGAGGGCTAATAATTCTGACTTCAACTGTATAATGTTAAATATACTCTAAATAATATAAATCTAAATCAGAGACTGATTTAATGATGTTTTCATTACCTTTAAAGTGTAAGTTGCAACACAGTGTCACCGACTCGGTCCCAGTCATTCCCTTCGTTGGCCAGCAGAGGTCACCATCACCGGACTATTGACATTACGTCACCCACTTACACTGATTGCAGACACACCTGACACGCATCCAGCACTTAGATCTGTAAAGTGTGAGTAAATATATTAGTTAAGGGTTAGTTATTAGCTTAAGCATGTTATTGGGACATTATTCTAGTTGCAACTATTCCTCATTTACTAACAGTTAATAAATGAAAAATAGCTGCAACTTCAGAATAACGTCCCAATAACATATATACACTATTAACTGATACTTAACAAGTCTTTATTAAGTTATTTCCTAACCGCTTGTTCATGATCTATTACTAATTTATTAGGTATAGATATAAAAAATTAAAATACAGTTAAGAAGTCATTTACAACTTGTTAACTAACAGCTTGTAAGTTATCCATTAGCCATCTATAAGGCACAGATATAAATAATTAACAAACTATTAACTTTTATTTAACAAGTCATTTATAACTTGTTAGCTAACAGTTTATTAATGGTCTATTAACTAGTTATAACGGATAGCTATTCTAAAGTGTTACCGAAATCGGTAAGGGGCCAAACACTTTTTCACACTACTGTACATTTACATGATACTGGAATTGGATTTAGAAGCAAATATTATCGTTTGACCTCCCTTACATTGGTCTCTAAAACGAACAAAACAAAATGTCGAACCTTGAAAACGCAATTTAAAGTGACTCCCAGTGTTCTTAACACTACTTTACAAATCTACAGAGAAAAAAACAGCACGACTACACACACAGACAAACAGTATGGCTTCCTGTGCCCTTTGCTTTTTCCAAATTAAGATGCATTCAAAAGCAGTTCTAGATGTGTCTTCCCATCAGCACACAGTTGGAGAGGGAATGATCTGTTTGTGTTTGGGTGGGTGGTGTACAGTTGACTCTGAAGGGTGGGGTACGGATGGGGCTTTGGTGACTGCAGTATTTTGGGGGAGTTCCATACAGCAGATGTGTGAAAGTAGGGCAGTTGTAGAGGACAGAGATTGTGTAAGAGGTGGAGGTCTGACCTCACCACATGTTAGAGTTTACGCACACACGTGTAGATGCTGTGTAGGTTTGCTTTTAAACCACACACACAGAGACTCGCAGTGCAAAGGGATTCTGTGCTGACAAGAAAAAGGTGGATTATTTTTGTTGATCTGTGACATGATTGTTATTGTAAGTGAATTAACAGTCATGAAGCTCAAGGGTGTGGAGTTTTGTGCTGCGTATTCAAGTGTGAAATTACTGAAAAAATACCAAAATAATGCTTCAGTTTAGATCATGATATCTGGGAATTTAGAATCAGACAAAAACAAATTTATAGAGAGTAGGATTGGACACATTTCTTTCTTTCTTTCTTTCTTTCTTTCTTTCTTTCTTTCTTTCTTTCTTTCTTTCTTTCTTTCTGTTTGTTTGAACGTTTTCTTGTTCTTTGTTTTATTTTTTTCTATTTTCTTTCTTTCTTCAATTTGTTTGTTCATTATTTCTTTTTGTTTTAACTTGTTCTTTCTTAGATTTTTTCTATTTTCTTTCTTTCTTTCTTCAATTTGTTTGTTCATTATTTCTTTTTGTTTGAACTTTTTCTTGTTCTTTCTTTGATTTTTTTCGATTTTCTTTTGTACTTTCTTTACTTTCCCATTGTTCTTCCTATTTTTCGTTAATTTTTTCTTTCTTTTTTGTCATTTTCTTTCTTTCCTTCGTACTTTTTTTTACAGAGGCACACAAGTATGTTTGTCATAAACAGGATTAATATATTATTTAAGGAATCTGGTAAACCCCAAATCTTAAATGTTAGCCTGTTTTTAAAGCGTTTAAAACCACCTTGTACTTTCTAAATGTTTTGTCTGTCTTATTGTAATTTTCCTTTTTCCAGTTAGACTTTTGTTTGTCTGATAGCTTTGGGACTTAAAGGACTTATTCTTCATTCTCTCTTTGTGTCTGTATACAGAACTCCATGAACTTGCCTCCAGACAAAGCAAGATTACTACGGCAGTATGACAACGAGAAGAAATGGGAACTCATTTGTGACCAGGTAAAACACTCTTTCCTCCTTATCTTCATTCTCACGCTCTTTTTGTTTGGGTTGTGAATGTTTTGTCCATCCGTTTGAAAGTCTTTGGGGTTCATAGCAACAGACACTTTCAATAGCAACTGCAGAGTCCCCATATGGTCATGGAATTTTTGAAATATCATGGAAATTTTAAAAGGTATTCCAAACATTGCAAGTCAAGGAATTTAGATATCATGTATTGTCCAAGTGATGGAATAGCAGGGAATTTTGTTTGACTCTTTACATTTTAGGTTTGTTATCAAAAACAAATAATAATAACAATAATTATAAACTGTATTTTTATATTCCATTGATTTACACCTGTCTGTATAGTTTTGTTATTTATTTTTGTTCCTTTCAAGCTCATTAGCTGGCAATTGCTAAAGTATATGCAATATGTAAGTTAGCTAAGGCTAACTTGGCAGGATAATGTCAATCTTAAGAGCTGTTGGCATCAAAATGACTTCAAAGATGGTGGAGCTTCATTCCCAGCAGGCACAGGAAGCCAACATGACGTCAGATTGACATTGTACCCC
Source organism: Danio rerio (assembly GCF_052040795.2). Taxonomy (NCBI): domain Eukaryota; kingdom Metazoa; phylum Chordata; class Actinopteri; order Cypriniformes; family Danionidae; genus Danio; species Danio rerio. Next base: position 5,024,311 of record NC_141029.1, on the reverse strand, counting down.
AACATCATCAGACATTGCATTTTGTTTGGAAATGAAAGTCGAGTTGACGTCAGAACCCAACGTAAGGTTAACTTCAATTTCCAACTTCAGATAGACTTTACATTTTGGACTGTGGAGGAAACCCACGCAAACACGGAGAAAATGCAAACTCCACACAGCCAACTGACCTGGCCGGGACTTGAACCAGTGACCTTCTTGCTGTGAAGCGACAGTGCTAACCACTGAGCTACCGTGCTGCCACATATTATTTTAATGTTACATTTATATAAGCACAACAGTGGCCTGTTTTCCTATTCATTTATTGTAATGGAAATTAACGTTTTTTGTTGAAATCAAGGAATTTTGATCCTATTTGTCTTAAATTGGGAACTTTATCATGCAAATGACAGTTTTTTTTTAAATGCACAATTTTTACAGCTTTCATTGGCCAATGTGCTTTCCAACAAACCAACAGAAAACAGACAGACAACCACAAACAGATTAAAGATGAAAGAGTAATGTCTTCATGCCTCCTTAAAGTCAAATACCTTTGAGAACGCTAGTCTTAAAGCGGTCGATGGAAGAAGGTGCTTGTCTTATTGATGGTGGTAAGGCAAATGTTTACAACTCTGCAAAAACCCATCACATGATGGCTGAATTTTATTAATAAGTGCATTTCAGCATTGTTGCTCTCATGCAGCATGAAAAAAACCAGTAAGTGCCAGACATTTGAATTAGATTGTACCAAGCATTTCAGTGAGACAAGTGTAGGCATATCTGTGCTACATTGAGTCATTGTTTGTTCATGAGGTGACCTTGTGTCTTTCCAGACATAACATTTAGTGTTTACCTTTTCCACAAGACGACAACAAAACTTGCCTGTCTGTTTTTAACACTCTTGTTCCTGTGTTTATTTCATCCAGCCAGTGCTACTGACCCAATTAAAAATAATATTGAACTTTGCATGTAGATCATCATGAGACCCTACAGAATTTCTTTTATATTTATGGATGCTGCCTCGTTGAGATATATTGACCGTTATATTAGCCAAGTTACTACTACTACTACTGCTGACAGTGACATTATTATTTTGCTTTTAATGCACTCCAGACTGTTTAATGTTGTTCACATACACACACACACACAAACATACTTGTATATATGGTTTATGAGGACTCTCCATTGTCGTAATGCATCTTATGGCCCGTTTCCACTGACTAGTACGGTACGGGTTGGTATGGGTCACCTTTATCAGGCTTGCATTTCCACTACCAAGGATACTCTTTTGGTGGGCGTGGTGTTTGACAAAGTTTCAGTCGACATCATTCTCGCTCGAATAAATGTCTACAGTAAAGCTACACAGGTCGCTCACATATCATATGAGAGGCACTTCTCACAAAACAGATGCTTTATACATATAAATGCTTGTGTATAAATGTTAATTACTAACTTTTCTATGAACATAATGTTTTTTTTACATGAACTCCAGTGCAAAATAGCCTACTGTAATGTCTTCAATTATATAAAATAAATAAATGCAACATATATAAACACATACAGACCCTTACAGTCTCCGATATGTTACTAATGGCAGAAAAACTACATACAGCATACATTTAGTCCTTATTTGGGTTCAAAAACAACACCCAACATAGCCCACAGTCAGTGCAAACCTCTCATCTGTGTCTGTAATCTTAACCAGCACATGTAAGCTCTGTTAGAGAGTAATTCTGTCATTCTGAGTTCAAAATAGTCCAAAAGCTGATGATAAACATGGCAGTTTGTTCGTGATTCAGGTTGCTGAAACAATTTGATCCCGTGTTTTGTCGGCCTTCTCCTTTGTTTGTTTTCTCTTCATTCTCGCGTTTGTCCTTTTCTTTTCTGAAAGGATTAGATGTCAAAGACACTTAAATAATCACACACACGTTATTATCATCAGCTCAAGAAGTTTGTTATATCAAATATAGATCGTGAGCTCCCTGGAGAAAGCGAAAACCACTCGCACTTTTAGGCAGCCTCGTAAGACAACAACAGGACATGGCAGATTCTGTTCTTCTTGGCTTTGTGGCTGTACATCAAGACAACAACAAGGTTTGCTTGAGTTCGGGTCATCCATGGCTCGTTATTATATGCATATAGTATTATAGTGTAATGTCTCGGCTGTGTATTTAAAACCTGGCGGTTCCTTTGTTTTCATTCTGGCTAGCTCCACAAGCTTGTGACGTATCTCTGTAACCAATCAGCATACAGCTGCTCGTGTAGCTCCACCTTTTGTTAACTGTTCTTGTGTTTTGGTACCCTTTCGAAAGGGTTCAGAAAAAGTGGTGCGGTACGGTTCGGTACGCTTTTATGGCGTTTCCACTGTCAAAAGTCGTACTAAACCACTATTAGGCTAACAAAACACGAGAAAGGGTACCAAAAGGTGGAGCTACAAGCACAGCTGAACATACTGTACCATACTACTCAGTGGAAACGGGCCATTATATTGTAAAAACACTTATTATATGGTCTTACCCTACACCTAGCACTAATCCTAACCCTCACAAGAAAACCTATGGCAGTATTTAAATGTCAAAAGACCCCATTAAGTATCATTTTTAAGGACACAAGCCATGTCCTCATAACCCACCTTAACAGCATAAAATAGACTAGAATATATTATAAACCCACGTCAATGTCATTAAACAACTGTGTGTCCTCCTAAACCACATAAACAAGTAAGTACACACACACAGAACCACAGACTGCCACATGTTAAGTGTCACTGTGATATCAGTGTTTTGTGTATGTGTGTGCATGTGCAGAGGCCTTGTGTTGTTTTCAAGGGAACTGAGTCTCTTCCTATTTCCTGTTATGGGCTGTGGTTGATTGGCTGTTGCCAAGCACAACTTCCAAATGACTGAGATAATTGCATACAGATTTGATTTCAAACATAAGTGAAGGATTAGTACTGTATGCTTAATTTTTTATACATTATTGGTGTATTATAACCACATTGCTATGACTTCAGTCATTTAGCAATCCTTTTGTGTGTAGAGATTAATGCATATGGATAAATTGTACAATGCCTTCACGTTTTAGTGATGTCTTTATCTTTCTATTCCAGGAACGATTTCAGGTGAAGAATCCACCTCACACATACATCCACAAGTTACAGAGTTATCTGGACCCGGCCGTGACCAGGAAGGTAAGTTCTGAACTCATTACCGTCATTCCAAAGTGTGTTATGATTAAGTTTGTTGCCCTCACATGCTGTCTCTAAGGAAACAGTTGGATATCTGGGTTTATACAACAGTTCTGTCTGGTTCTCGAATCTGATTGGCTGATAGCCGTGATATATTTAAATAATATCAGCACCCGTACAGCCTCTTTACCCTTTGTATATTACTCCACCCACATACAGCCAGCAAAAAGCAGACACTACAGATCTAAAGTTTAAAAGATGCTTGCTCAGCTGTTTAACTGTCAGCTTATGATTTGAATCCAACACGGAAGAAAGTAGTTCCTCCTACAAAAGAGTTTTTGAGATTCTCCATGTTTGATTTAGTTTTTTTTATACACAATTATGCCGTCAAACTGTTGCATAAACACAAAATCACACTTGTAGCAGTGCGATATGGCTGTATATCGGCACTGGTGGGGGCACTCGGCCTGTGGCCTGTGTGCTACGAGTGTGATATTGCTCATATACAAAATCAATAAAAGCGTTATATTTTCTGCAAGGGTAATACTTTTTGCTAAGATAAGACATACACACATGGAAATTGTGTTTCTTCGTTCTTTAAATTACTCTCTAAATTAGCTCTGTGCATGTTACAATGTATCTCCAAGCGGAATTTCCCATCATGTTAGGGACACTCCCACCTGAAAATGTAAGTGACGTGTGCCGCATTTCAGTGCATGAAGCCCACATCGTAAATTCTATTTAATGCTATTCCTGTTTAAACAAATTTCATAAGATTTTGTTTTTGAAACATTGAACCTCAACGCGTGAAGAGAACTCGCGTGGTAGGTCTGAGAAGTGCCTCATCTGAAGAGGTAAATGAAAGTTAGGATGCGCAATTTAAGACTTCCTTCTCAACGGTAAAACTCTATTATGATGTATTAAAGACAAGTGTTATTCGGTTATCGATTATTTCTTAGAACTAAGTCATTCTAGGAATTGTGTTGTCTGTAACGTTCTCATTGTGCTGCATCTGTGGATTGTTTCAAAGTAAAAACATCATATTCCTGCTGTCTGTTTCTTTTTTATATTAATCAAACAACAAAAGATAGGGAAATCACTCTCTCTGCTCTTGACTGAATAGCTATATAGCTCAATTATGGTTCATCTTTATTTATTTTGTACAGTAAAGTTTATAAACAGTAGTCAGTGTTATATTTGGTTGTACTATTTAGTTTATTTAACTGAAAACTACTCTTAGATTCCTGAAAAAACTCAAAAGCACTGTTTATTTTATTAGTATTTTTGCTACATTGTATTAATTTATTTCCCAGTGATGGGTTGCAGCTGTTAGAGCATCCGCTGTGCAAAACATGTGCTGGATAAGTTGGCGGTTCATTCCTCTGCGGCGACCCCTGATTAATAAAGGGACTAGCCTAAAAGAAAATGAATAATTGGATGTATTAATTTGCTCTTTTGCATTTAGATGTTTTAAATATTTTTTTTTTATATTTGAGTGTCCTGTTTTTTTTATTTTTTATTTTTTTAACTGAACCTATAACACACTGAACCATACTAAAACCATGACCCCGAAACTGAAAGCTTTACCGTTGCACCCCTAATAGGTATCAAACAATACACCATGCATTACACCACTGATTTACAATGATCCACACTCTGTCTTATTATGGCCGGACGCCACCTTCATTCTCAGCAATATGATAATGATATACTGATATGGAAATGTGAGGGTCTAAAGTATTTCAATAAAAAAAAATACAGACAGGATTCACTTGTTTTACCACTATTGATTATTTCTGCATATCAGAGCAATGTTAAACTAGTTTTAGTTGCTTAAATGCACTTTCTACAGCTTTAAAAGCATCACCTGCATTTATGAACAAACATCAGTTATGTGGTTGTCCACCCCCTACACACGTAGATCCCTATATATATATATATATATATATATATATATATATATAATATATGACACCAGAAGTTTACATCCATTCTAAAAAAGGAACATAACCATTTTTTTTTAAATTGTCTGGTGTTAAATCATACTAAACGTTTACTATTTTAGGTCCGTTAGGATTGCCTAAATGTTTTACATTTGCTAAATGCCAGAATAATGAGAGAATCTTTTTTTGAGAATTTTTTTATTAATTTCCTGACAGTAAATCGTTTATATACATTTCCTTGGTGTTTTTTAGCTTTGCTATTAACTGTATAACTTTGGTCTAATGTTTTGGGTATCCTTCCACAAGCTTCTCACAATAGTTTAAAGGAATTTCGCTCCATTTCTCCTGACAGAATTGGTGTAACTGAGTCAGATTTGTAGGCTCAAATTTGCTCACACAAGCTTTTTCAACTCTGCCCACAAATTTTTTTATAGAATTGAGCTCAGGGCTTTATGATGGCCACTCTATAACATTCACTATGTTGTCCTTAAAGCCCATTTTAACTAATTTGGCAGTATGCTTAGGGTCATGGTCTGTTTGGAAGACCAACTTGTGGCCAAGTTTTAATTTCCTGGCTGATGTCTTGAGATGTTGCTTCAGTATTTCTACATAAAGTTTTCTCTTCATGATGCTATCTATGCTGTCAAGTGGACCAGTCCCTCCTCCAGCAAAACTGCCCCACAACATGATGCTGCCGTCCCCATACCTCACAGTTGGGATGGTGTCCCTAGGCTTGTAAGCTTTCCCTTTGTCCTCCAAATGTAACACTGGTCATTATTGCCAAACAGTTCAATCTTAGCTCCATCAGACCACAGGACATGTCTCCAAAAATAAGTCTTTTCCCTAGTGTAATTTAGCTAATTGTAATCTGACTTTTTTATTGATTCTGGTTTGTTGATTTTCCCATGTTGTCACAAAAGGAAGCAGTGTGTTTGAGGTTTTCCTTAAATACTATTCTACGGTTGTGCCTCTAATTAACTCAAATGTTGTCAATTAGCCAATCAGAAACTTCCAAAACCTCGACACCATCATCTGAGCGTTTTCAGAGGCGGAATAATCTTATTGTATGCAAACTTGACTTTCAAGAAAAGTTATAACAATTTCTCAAAAAAAGTCTCTCTCATTATTCTGCTATTAAGCACAACAGAAACAAATGTGATAATCTTAACTTACCTAAAAGAGAAAAAGTTCAGTCACATTAACATCTGACTTTTTTTTAAATGGTTATGTGCCTTTTTATACAGTGTACACTTCTGGTTTCCACTGTATATGTTGTATTTAACAGCATTATATACAACATTTTATTGTCACTAACAGTAGCAGCATTACAACAACAGAAACTGTCATTTGCATGATTACTCCTTACTGAAAAAGAGTAATTCTGTTAACAATGCTGTTTATTTTTTATTGCCATATAATTTCCAATCACTGCTTAGCACACAACAGGAGAAATGTGGGATGTGGGACACCACTGAGTACATCTGAAGATAGTCCCAGAGAAAGTAGAGGACGAATACATAAAAGCAAAATAAGAGACAGGGAGTTACGGCTGTACATTCTGGCCGCCGCTCTTTTTTTTTTTTTTTTTTTTTGCAGACGTGAACAATTGTTACTTTGTGTGTGCCGAGAGCTTTACATGCGGTGCATTCCACACGCGGCTCTCGGCCAATCAGAATGCAGCAGGAAGAGGGTCATTCCAGAGGGTCCTGAAGAATGTCTGTGCCATTGATTCCATTCCAGGATGACCTCTCTGGAGGACTGCTTTCTTTTTTCCCCATTCTCTTTCCTTCTTTTTTTCCCCCTCTCCGCAGCTGGGAATGCTTAAAGTTGAGGTGGGACATTGAGCTTTTGCACAAACGCACACTGAAAACACACTGCGCTCCACATGTGCCAAACACACCCACGCTGGGAACAGAGCACACACTCACACTCTTACACTATACTCACTTTTTTTTTCAGTTGGTTTTATGCATCCGTCTCTTTCGCTTTGTCTGGTTCTGTTGCTATTTACATAGTAATTAAGATTATAATTAGTGTGTATCAAAGAGGAGTATTTTATAATAGTAAGCTAACAGTGCCAAGGTTATATAATTGTTTGGTCACCGCTTACATCAGGTGATCGTACTCATCGCAGTGTACGATGACTCAAGATTTGTTGTGTAACTTCTTTTATTTTGAAATAATTTCATTCCTTTACTTTGAAAATACAAAACTTAATGTAAAGTCTGAATTATTTATCAGAATTGAATTATCAGCCCCTCTTTAAATTTAGTTTTCTTTTTTAAATATTTCCCAAATGATGTTCAACAGAGCAAGCAAATTTTCACAGTATGTCTGATAATATTTTTTCTTCTGGAGAAAGTCTTATTTGTTTTATTTTGGCTAGAATAAAAGCAGTTTTTAATTTATTTAACAACATTTTAAGGTCAAAATTATTAACCCCTTAAAGCTGTATATTTTTTGATAGTCTACAGCACAGGTGTCAAACTCAATTCCTGGAGGGCTGCAGCTCTGCAGAGTTTAGCTTTAACCCAAATTAAACACACCTGTTCAAATTAATTGAGTCCTTCAGGCTTTTTTGAAACCTAGGGGTAAGTGTGTTGAAGCAGGGTTGTAACTAATCTGTGCTGAGCTTTGGCCCTCCAGAAACTGGATTTGATACCTGTGGTCTACAGAACAAACCATCATTATACATTTACTTACCTGATTACCCTAACCTGCATAGTTAACCTAATCAACCTAATTTACCTAGTTAAGCCTTTAAATGTCACTTTAAGCTGTACTGAAGTGCACTGTATTTAAATATCTAGTAAAATAGTATGTACAGTCATCATGGCAAAGATAAAATAAATCAGTTATTAGTAATGAGTTATTAAAACTATTGTGTTTAGAAATGTGTTAAAAAAAATCTGCTCTCCTTAAAATAGAAATTGGAGAAAAAAATAAACAAGGGGCTAATTATTCAGGGGGGGCTAATAATTCTGATTGTTTTTTAACTGGATATATAAGTACACCCCTCACAAATCTCTCATTTGAATTAATTTTTTTATAGGAAGCTTTACAATATTGTATTTTTGCATATTTAGTCATGTTAAGTCAGTACTGAAGCCAAATCTGGAGCAAATCTAACAAAATAACTTACAATAAGGGTTCAAAAATTAATAGCTCAAATGTATATAGGGGGAAAAAAACATTTCAAAAATAGCAAACATCAAGAGAAACATAATATATAGAATTTTGTTAAAATGTTTTAGTTTGTAATTTATTTTGCAAAATTTTGCATGAATTTAAAATGTATTACCTTTCCATTTCTAAAGATGTTCTATGACTAACATATTATTTTAATTTTGTGCGAATGCACCAATATTTATTACCCATAATTACTGAGAAAAGGATTAAAATATTCATTTTCAAAATGGGCTGTATATTCATAAATTTTCTTTTCAGCTTAGTCTCTTTTATTAATCTGGGGTTGCCACAGCGGAATAAACCAGAATGAAAATATGAATTTATCCAGCATATATTTTACGCAACGGATGCCCTTCCAGCTGCAACCCATCACAGGGAGAAAAATAAATAAATAAATAATTTAATTAAAAATGTTTTAATTATTATTAGTATTATTATTATTATTAATATATTATTTATTTTGTTTATATTGACACAACAACAAAAACATGGCACATAAAACAATGAAGACACCAGACTGTGACAAGCTAAATTTGTCATTAATATGTATAGATGATATTTGTTCATTGTTTTAATGGAAGGAGGCAAATGACACAGGCTCTTGTCATAATATTATCTTAAATTTTAATTATTTATTAAATAATATAATTGTATTTATTTTGTTACAACACAAGCGCACACGGCTGGTTCGGTGATTACTGTCATTAGTTTAAATAAAAGTAGCCAGTACATCTAAAATTGTTTTTAAACAGCAGATGCCCTTCCAGCTGCAACCCATCCCTGGGAAACATCTATACACCCTCATTCACACTCATACATTACGGACAAATTAGCCTACCCAATTCACCTGTACCGCATGTCTTTGGACTGTGGGGGAAACCGAAGCACCCGGAGGAAACCCACATGAACATGGGGAGAACATGCAAACTCCACACAGAAATGCCAATTGACCCAGCCGAGAATCAAACCAGCGACCTTCTTGCTGTGAGGCGACAGCACTACCTACTGTCACCTCGTTTATATTATATATACTTATATTCTATTACATATATATTATATTATATGCATATATTATATATTATTACGTAATACACTTTACTATATCGTGGTTAAAAATCCTGGAATATTTACTGTGACTTACTAAAGTTTTTAGTGTTGATACTTTAGGTAAAGTAACTAATTGCTTTAAACAGTGTATGTGAAACACAAACACCATTAGAAAATGAGTTCGATATACAGAAAATACAGAGAAAAACAAGAAGTGTGAGAGTTCAATGAACATGGGAGTATGCAGAACAAAGAAAACAGACCAGAAACCAGGTGAAATCAACTTAAAGTCCATAAAACTGTTCAACACTGTTACAAAGACTGAAGACACAGTTTGTCAAAACACAAATTACGTTCACAGTAACAGGGTTATTTGCTTGTTTTCTCCAGTTAGTCTCATAATAGTGTTGAGTGCAAACTTTTTGTTCACCGTAGTCATGGATACAGTGGCTTTGGGGCCAACCCAATCACGTGTCAGGTGAAATGCATGTGAAAAACAGCAGCCAATGAGAGGACCTCACTGCTTTCATCTGCTGAAGAAGACATGCTGCCAAGTCTTAACTCAAAACTGATGTAGCACTTCTGCAACACTAATTAGACCACAGCCATGACGATGAGTGGCAGACCAGGCATTAATAATCAATCTGATTCACTGATGTCACACAGAGAAATCATTGCATCAAAGAGTGTTTGAGTGGGAACAATGAAAATGAAGTGAGAAACAGTGAGAAAATGAAGGGAAAGAGACAGCAACAGGGAATAAAGGAAGGACATGTGATTAAGACACAAAAATCTTGCAAAGCATCAGCTTTGTTGGTATATCTTAATAGTTGAATTAGTAATGTACAGCTCTTGGTAAAGGTTCAAAAGAAGAAGATGGCTCCCAAATGGCTCTTTTTTGGCTCACTTGAAGTTTTCTTCTTTAGAAACATTAAGCAATTGTGACTGATTAATGTGTTTGGTAAACTTTTGTTGTTCAGTGTTTTCATTGAAGTTGCAGTATGTAAGTTTGACACCCAGTGGTTGAACTAGGTATTGCACTACAGGATCAAAACATGTTTTCACTCGGCTCCTCCTCTGACGAGTCCATGCGATCGCAGGTTACCAAATTCACGTGAGTGTGCCTGACCATTGAGTCTAAAGATTTAAACCGTTTTCTAGCTAAAAGCAATGGCACATCATAGAAGGAATATTTTCCATACTATAAGGAGTTTTTGTTCCAACCAACACCTGAAATTTTCATTTAGTTAATAGTTAAATATTAAAACTGTGACTCAGTGCAAGCCAAGTTAACAAATATCAATCATTTGATGTTAATTAATCAGTTTAATATGTAGTAATTGGATTTTAAAGCTTACTGTTTTGTTGGAGTGCAGTGGGTGCACTATTCTGTGCTTCTGAATTAAATTTCTATTGTGTTTCGTCTGGTGCAAAATTGCTTATCACTGCAAATTTGTCACGTAGCATGTTGTTAGGACATGGTGTTACAATGTTACCTGCTTACCTAGTGTTTACGTTTGTAATATTTATACTGTTTGCTAATTAATAACCACCTCATGTGGAACTCTGAATCTGTGTCTTATTTTGGAAGCTGCTACTGTCCAACGGAGGTCACGTTTTGAGGTCACGGAGGTCACGTTTTGAGAGCCTTCATGACTGAATGAATGAAATATACTAGCTAAACTAGCATGGAGCGGGTTAAAATGACCAAAACAAAGAGAGACATTCGAGCATGTAACTCACATTGTCAAAGCAGAATAGCATTGCTTTTCAAATAAACAAGAATGTTCACTTAGGGCTTACTCACACTATGACATCCGTACCGTGCCCAGGCCCGTTTCCCGGATCGTTTGAGAAGTGTGAGTGCGCTGAATCGGGCTCAAGCACGGTTCACTTGGCTGGCCCTGGCCCGGTTGGAAGAGGTGTGCCTGAGCGCGGATCACTTGGGCTTTGGCGCGGTACGCTTGTGTGTGAGTGCAAAACGTGCCAAAGCCCGAAACTGAAAGCGAGACGTGACTTTTAAGGGGCTGTTTCATATGGATTTATTAATTATTCTTACTGTTCAGCGATCGCAAACTGTCGTCGTTTATTAAAGACACAAACTCCTCACTTCACGACAGCTGCGCGCCTTCAGCAGACCTCCTCATTCCTGCAGCACGAGAGCATTATGATTGTTTATGAGCGCCAAAAGTGGCGGATCTGTCCGGTGAAATATCTGACTGCGTGTCACCGCATCCCTAAGGACTGTTTGGCGAAATATTTGACTGCATGTCACTGCATAACAAACGACTGAAAGGATATAACTAGAGAAATCTCCACTGTTCTGCTGGGTGAGAGCGTATGGCAAGCCGTTTTAGCATTTAAACCTTTTCTGACTATCCATAAATATATTTAGAGATATCTCTAATTATATTTTGACTAGTCATAATTATAATTCGACTAGTCAGATTGGACATATCTGCAAATATATTATGACTGACTAGTCATATTCCTCCATTGACTTCCATTGAAAAATATCTGCAGATATCTCTAAATAAGTTTTGACTAGTCACAATTGTAATTAGAGATATCTCCAAATGAATTTTGACTAGTCAAAAAGCCAATTCAAGATATCTACAACTGTAATTCGACTATTAGTAAATTAATTAGAGATATCTTTAAATATATTTGTAAATATCTCTAAATATGATGAATTAAAGATATCTCTATGTATTATGACCAGTAAGAACTCAGTTAGAGCTATCTCTAATTACAATTGTTACTAATCAAAACTCATTTAGAGATATCTGCAAATATTTTTCAATGGAAGTCAATGGAGGAATATGACTAATCATAATATATTTGCAGACATCTCCAATCTGATTTTGTACTAGTACAATTGTAATTGCAGATATCTCTAATTGTCATTCTGAGTAGTGGAATTATAATTATGACTAGTCAAAATATAATTAGAGATATCTCTAAATATATTTATGGAGTCAGAACAAAGATTTAGATGCTAAAAAGGCTTGCCATAGAGAGCGCTTCTCATAGAACAGAGCAGCAGCGATGACGTAAGCGTGCCGAGGCCCGATATGGTGTGAGCGCGGGCCGTCGGGGGAGACGGGAGGGGAGACAAGTGTGCTTTGGCCCGGTTTGAGGCAACTGTACCTAGTGTGAGTACGGTCTTAGGATGTTTTTAAAATATCTGTAAACATATTATGGTTTTTTATGCTTTAGAAGAGTCAAAAACTTACATGACTTTTTTTGTGCCTTTTTCAGTGTTCCTTTTCCTTCTTTTACATTGTGCCAATTCAACAAAATCAACTGAAACCTCTTAAATAGGCCAAGTTTTTTTTATTGTTTGGGCCACAACTGAACCCCATCGCCACCGCCAACTACTCTTTGCATCTCAAGTCAAACTGGTAACAGCAGAAAAGCCGTCCACATGGAGGTAATCGGTCAGCCGGTAGTACAAAAAGAAACAAGCTGTCAGCAGCGTCACACCGCCCGTAGTGTTCGTTTTACAAAATGCAGCCATACATTGGCTCTGGCTATATAATTTGCTCTCTCCAGAAATGTAGACAGTATATGTATACCCAACACAATGAGCCTGTGTTGGGTAATACCCGCATGTCAATCAATATCAGTGGGCAGGGAAAACCGCATTGCCACGTCACATTGTGGTGGGCCTCAAAATCTCTGGGATTTGGGTCCTATTTTTACATAAGGAAATTTAATAAAAGACACTTGTGTTTGTATTACCCCAATACGACTGCATAGACAGTATAACTACACAAATTCAGATTTTTTCATGATAGGTGCCCTTTAATTCATTTTTATTTATTTTTTTCATTTTCTTTCATCTGCAGAAGTTCAGGAGGAGAGTGCAGGAGTCCACACAGGTCCTGCGGGAGCTGGAAATCTCATTACGGACCAATCACATTGGGTGAGTTCATCTGTGGGCATAGGAGTTCATTTAATACGGCTTACAATAACTGTTACACAGACACACTCAAACCTAAAGGAAAACTGCAGCACTTCAAAACCCCTCATGTAAGATGAAGTGATGCACAAATCATCATCTTTTTGTGTGAGGCAGCACATGCACCAACCCAATGTTCCTGACTGGACTTGTCATATTTTTGCCCAGAGAAGTATTGCAGGAATGCCAGCTTATTGGGTTTGTGGGAATTGTTACATAACCTTATTTTTTATAAACACTCTGGGAAAAAAAATGTTTGATGTACTCTATTTGCCATGTTGTCGTTTTCCCATAGTTCACTTGTATCAGTTGCGTCACCTCACTCTATTTATAAAATCTCTCCTGTCGCCTAACGAAATATTAACGTTTCGATCGGATGTTCACAACTAAGTCTCAGCTGAAGTCATGGACAATCGCTGTATTCTCACAACTCTGGCTATTTTGAGCACCATTATCTTGAATATACTACTCAGCTTAGAATAGAATGTGTATATTGTTACGTATACTATATTGTAGGGACATTTGTGAGTTGTGACCATATTAATTGGCTATTCACAGCAAATTAAATCTCTATTTCCCGAATAACACAATCAATATTTTTATTAGATTTACATTTATTTAGCAGACAATTTTATCCAAAGCGACTTGAAAAACCATATGAATCACCAGCAGTTCCAGAAAACTCAACTATTACGCCCCAAGTCTAGGGGAAACAAAAAGGGCATAATAAACGAAGAAAAAAAAAAACAAATGTGTTGGGGTGGTGGATTTCCCAAACTAAACAAAACTTTAAACAAAAAGATTCCCTTCGGTCGACAACCGTTCCCACACACTCAGTTGAGAGTATATATGAATAGATTTATTATGGAAAAATGTGGTTAATATAAATGAGCATTTCGTCTGGGTGACCACAGGCCAAAATAACAAACAAAAGAATCTATAAAATAAATCCACTAAATTGCCTATTACTATTTAAAGAAAAAGACAAAAAGCTTACCTAACCCCCTAAACATAAACAAAGTCAAAAGTAATCAAATAAATAGGCAGGTCACCACACGCTCAAACTCTCAAAAATATTTTAACGAATGATGGTCATCAGAACAATGTTGGTTGTTGGTCGTCGGCCGGAGGGGTGAGGGAAACCCAGGAGCTCCACTCCAAACACCGAACGCACAGAAATGAGCTCTCCGATCCCTGCCGGAAGCTCCTTTTTATACATGCTTTTGTGACCAGCAGCCAATCAGAACAGGGAATCACGCCGGTATGGGAGCCTATGAGACAACAGAAAAACAACAAGGAGGCGGGACAAAAGAAAAAGACAGAGTACAATCCGTAATAATAAACAAGTAAATAAACTTCAGTCGTAACATCAACAGTTGAGGCTGGGGAAGGATGAGGACTCAATTTCAGGGACAAAAACTTGGGTTTATTAATTGTAAAACAAAACAATAAGCAACAAAAACAACCCAGAGTGGGGCAAACATAACTAAAAAACAAAAACAAACTTGACTGGGGTAGCAAGGAAGAGCAGGCCTGGACCATGCTGGAAAATGCAAGACAAGACAATTTGCGACAACGAACTGTCACAGGACAGCAAACAAAAGGGAACTATAAAGGAGAAATAATTAACAGACAAGTGAACAGGATTACCTAATAATGGGTTACAAGGAAGGTGGGACTAGACAATAGACATGAGAGCACATGACTTAAAGAGACAACACAAGCTATGTGCTCACACGAAAATAGGACTAAAACTTGCAGCCAATGAGAGAACTGATGATCTGCGTGTTCATAGGAAGCACAACACTAAAGCACATGACCAACATGTGAACATGGAGCCATGTGCTCTACAAATCACCAAGATAAGACGGAACGCAAGACACAAGTACACTGAAAATAAATAAATTACTGTGCACTCGCAGGCGACATGCATGTTTCTGATTGCAGCACCAACCGAATCAAAAACCAACTACACTTGAGCTCTGAGACCAGGATCCCGCAAACATGATGTATATAGCGGTACATTTTCAGAACGAGCCTGGGTTTATTTAATCAGGTAAGATGTCAGAGTTTTCGAGAGAGTACATTATGTGAAACTTATACTGTACAAAAAAGTATGGGAAGACAGAAATATTTGGGGCTTTTGAGATTTTGTGAGAGCTGAAATTCACACACCTAGTTGCATGCTGGGAATTAGGATTGACAGGAAGTGGAAAGGCTGATGGAGCTCTGCGAGGTCAGGAAAATGTCACAACAGGAAAATGGGAAGATGTGATATTCCAGCAGTAACCAGCACACACTCTTTCCTTATCATCCCCTAAATGAGTGTTGTTATAGTTTCATCATCGCAAGGGCAGTCAGAGCTCAGAGCAGCCAGATACACTGCACAGAGATTTAGCCACCGTATGGTACTAAACTAGATTACATAAATGATCTAGTTAATCTAGATGAGATAAGGCAGGTTTATCTGCTCACAGCAGGTTCGACAAACACACAACAACAGAGCAGTTCCATAAATCCTGTCTGTTGAGTTTCAGATGTGTTCCTCCTTTGCCAAAACAATGTTTCCCCCATTTTTTTTCTAAAGGTTATTTACCATTATCCAGTCATTTTGGCAAAAATGAACTAATTTACTATTATACAGAGTGCATTATATTACTTTTAAATCCTATTGAAGTTAGAATTCCAAGTTTCATGGCATGAAAACACCATGGGCTCTATTTTGACCGTCCATGCGCAAAGCGCAAAACGCAGGGCGCAAACGCTTTCAGGGCAAGTCAGAATGCATTTTTGCTAATTTAAGGGCGGGAAAACCTGCTTTGCTTCATGGCGCATGGTCTAAAAGGGTTGAGTTTATTTTCTTAATGAGTTATAGGTGTGTTTTGAGAATTAACCAATTAGAGTCTCATCTCCCATTCCCTTTAAGAGCCAGCTGCGTCGCGCCAAGAGCGCATTCGCTATTTACAGGACGCAAAGTAAGTCTAAGTGGAAAAAAAACGAGCATTTCACTAGCAGACAGTTAACAGTTTTTTTTTACAGAAAACTGTTAAACAGAGCATCTACTGCATGAGAATGAGAGATAATGGATCTACTTTCACATTCGCTCGTGGATAGGGAAACCTTTACGCACAGACATTAATTAGTCTATAAATAAATAGTTTTGTTTAAGCGCAAATATTCGTTACAAAACTATTTCTAAATGCAGTTCTAATTTCCAGCAAACGAATAAATGAACAATAATAACGAAGTGTGCTCAAAAACCTGAGTGATATTCTAAAACACCTGCCATGCCCCATATGGTCTAAAACCTGACAGGTGGGCAAATCTAAGCTTGTTTTTAATAAAACAAATATAAATATGGATAAAATAAATAATTCTGCTAATAATAATAACATCATACAAAAGCAAATTGTTATGAATGAACTGAAAAAGCCTCCCGAGATGAAGAAGACATAAAAGCAGTGATTTTTCATATTTATGTAGGCTAGAAAATAATGTTTTGTAATATTTTAATCCTTTATATTAAT
Source organism: Danio rerio (assembly GCF_052040795.2). Taxonomy (NCBI): domain Eukaryota; kingdom Metazoa; phylum Chordata; class Actinopteri; order Cypriniformes; family Danionidae; genus Danio; species Danio rerio. The sequence continues at coordinate 5,007,478 of NC_141029.1, read as the reverse complement.
ATCCTATATCTATTCTTATTATATCCTATATATATATCCTTAATATTTAAATTTTTTCATATGTAAAGATATTTGCCTATTGCTCTCTTGTGCGTATTAAGCAGTGTGTAAGCGAGGCGCAACTCTGCACTGGAGTTTAGACCGGGTTTGTTTTGGTCTAATGAAAAATCTATTATAGTTTCTCAAAATAGCAACGCGCCAGTAGTCTGCCTTAGAACGCCTTCCTTTAGAGACCAGAACACCTATGGGCGCACATATGAGCGCTAATGCATTTGCTATTTAAACAGCGTAGCGCAACGCCTCAAAACGACTCTTGCGCCAAGCTAAAACTACCAAAAGACTATTGCGCCGCGCCTTGCGCCATAATTGCGCCGGGTGTATGATAGGACCCCATAAGTTCATAGGAAATACGTGCCTCAGCTTAATGTTTTGATACTATAAGATTGTACTTCACATACATTAGACGGCAGTTTCTATGACATTATGGTGTCAACAATTTTTATTCCTTTTCACAATGTTTGAAATTTATAATAAATATTGTTTCGTTGTCGATATTAAAATGTGCGAATCTATAATAGTTGCAGGATCGGTCGAGTTGGGATTACAGTTTGCTAGACGCTACAGTTCTAGTTTAACCTTAGATTGAAAGTTTTTAGACTATACATGTGTAGAAGTCTCACTAACTCAATATCCTTCGGCTTATTCCTTGATATATTAAGGGTCACCACAGTGGAATGAACCACCAATTACTCTGGCATATGTTTTATGCGGTGGATGTCATTCCAGCTGCATGTGTAGAAGTCTACACACTGTCTACATTTGATTATTTGATTAATTTGTCTGACTGCTTTTAGACTGCCGCAAAGGACTGTTTTTCATGTATATAGACTGCTCTGTTGAAGTTAGCTATGTTTTAATTAGTTTATCATGTATTTTGTGCAGATAGTCTCCCCTAAATTAGGATTTATTTCAAAATAGAGCTATTTATAGTCATCTTGTGAAATCGTATTCATGTCGCAATATTTTTTAATTCATTTCTCCTCAGCTTAGTCTTCATTTCAGAGGTCGCCACAGAGGAATGAATCGACAACTATTCCGGCATATGTTTTTATGCAGCGGATGCCCTTTCAGCTGCAACCCAGTTCTGGGAAACACACTCATTCTCAGACACATTTACACTCTACAGCCAATTTAGTTTATTCAGTTCCCCCGTAGCGCATGTCTTTGGACTTTGGAAAAAACCGGAGCACCCGGAGGAAACCCACGCGAATACGGGGATAACATGCAAACTCCACACAGAATTGCCAACTGACCCAGCTGGGACTTGAATCAGCAACCTTCTGTATGTGAGGCAGAAGTGCTAAGCACTGAGCCACTGGTGCAGTATATATACTATTAAAATGGTGATTTGTTGTAACTCAACGTTAGATCGAATATGGACAAACCTAACTGTGGGGTTAAAAGGTGTCTTTTAACTTTGTAATGGTGGCACGCCCACTTAACAAATAATAACTGAAAATTGTATCATGAATTTGGGCGCCAGGTAACATTTCATCTACCCATCGGAATTAATTAAAATAATAGTTTAATTCCGTACCCAGCATAAACACCTACAGTGTTACACATTCAAAAAATATATATAATTAAATAATCAACAACAGTTTGAGTAGGAGAATCGAGCTCACAGGGAAAAATGTCACTGTAGTTGTTAAAATGTATAATTTGTTTGTAAAAAAAAGAAAGAAAGGGATATAGAATGGCCTTTTACCCATCAATACCTCCCAATCCATCGAATCACTGTCTCTCCTCTCCACTTATAGCTGGTGTGTGGTGGGTGCACTGGCGGTGCTCCGGTTTCCCCCACAGTCCAAAGACATGCGGTACAGGTGAATTGGGTAGGCTAAATTGTCCATAGTGTATGAGTGTGTGTTTGTGAATAAGTGTGTGTGGATGTTTCCCAGAGATGGGTTGCAGCTGGAAGGGCATCCGCTGTGTAAAAACGTGCTGGATAAGTTGGCGGTTCATTCTGCTGTGGCAACTCCAGATAAATAAAGGGACTAAGCCGACAAGAAAATGAATGATCCAGGAGTGAAATGTCCTTAAGACAGAACTTACTCTTCTTTAAGCTGATAGTCAATCCAGCATCTGCATCAGACAGCTTGACGGAGTCGTAGGGGACAGTCAGTGGTAATGAATTTATCGATGTAAGCAAAACACAGTTTACCACACACTTCTCCTAGTCTCCGTCAACCTTTGGAAGGTTTCAGGAATTGAAAAAGTCAATCCAATGTTGAGTTTAACCCAACTTTCAGTTATGACAACAAAATATTCAGGTTCAGAGTTCAGGTGCACTGCTGAGGAGATTTCCCGCCAAAAGCGTTTCGCACTTTGAGTAATGAGTGTAATGAGTGTCTATTATTACCAAATGATAAAGAATATGTCACTCCTGAACTGTCTCTTTCTCTCTGTTTAGATGGGTGCGGGAGTTTCTGAATGAGGAGAACAAGGGTTTGGATGTGTTGGTGGAGTATCTTTCGTTTGCACAGTATGCTGTCACGTAAGTCACCCGTGATTGTCCCGAACATGAACACAATGAACACAATGGCTCCTTTCACTCCCAATGCTGCTGAGTCTGTGTGTGGCTCTGACTACATGCCCTACTGCTGCTCTCTGTGTGTGTGTGTGTGTGTGTGTGTGTGTGTGTGTGTGTGTGTGTGTGTGTGTGTGTGTGTGTGTGTGTGTGTGTGTGTGTGTGTGTGTGTGTGTGTGTGTGTGTGTGTGTGTGTGTGTGTGTGTGTGTGTGTGTGTGTGTGTGTGTGTGCAGACTGTTCACTGAAATCAAGTCACAAGATCTCATTTACGACCAAATAGCACTCTGCTGATAAGAAATGATCATGTTTTAGTGGGTTTTGGAGAAAAAGACTGTTATCACAGTCACCCCAACACCTCATTACAACACACTAACCTCTGTTTAGGGTTGGTAAGATTGTTTACTTATGACTTATGGGACAAAAAAGACCCGGACACCATTTTAACAACAGACAAAAACAAAACTAAACAATGTTTCTTTAAATGTTGAAATTTGGTGAGTTTTTCTAAAACAACCCCATTAGAAAAAAATTATCAATTTCTATTTTAATGAAGGCTGTGCACATTTAGGGTACTTTGGGTACACTTAGTTGATTTGGAATACATTAAAACATTAAAAACATATTCATTCATTCATTTTCTTGTCGGCTTAGTCCTTTCATTAATCCGGGGTCGCCACAGCGGAATGAACCGCCAACTTATCCAGCATGTTTTTACGCAGTGGATGCCCTTCCAGCCGCAACCCATCTTTGGGAAACATACACACACACACACACACACACACACAAACACACACACACACACACACACACAAACACACACACACACACACACACACACACACACACACACACACACACACACTACGGACAATTTAGCCTACCCAGTTCACTTGTGCCACATGTCTTTAGACTGTGGGGGAAACCGGAGCACCCGGAGGAAACCCACGTGAACGCAGGGAGAACATGCAAACTCCACACAGAAATACCAACTGACCCAGCCGAGGCTCGAATCAGCGACCCAGCGACCTTCTTGCAATGAGGCGACAGCACTACCTACTGCGCCAAAACACCACCGGGCTAATAATTTTGACCTTAAAATGTTTTTTGAAAAATTTAAAACTGCTTTTATTCTAGCCGAAATAAAACAAATAAGACTTTCTTCAGAAGAAAAAATAATATCAAGCATACTGTGAAAATGTTCTTGCTCTGTTAAACATCTTTTGGGAAATATTTAAAAATATAAAAAACAAAGGTGGCTAATAATTCTCATTTCAACTGTATATTCAAAAATTTGATTGACTGGAAAGTTACTTGATAGATCCAAGCTACAACTTGACTTGAAATAAGCATTGACTTGACTTGCTTGAGACTTGAAGGTTATGACTCGAGTCTTGCTTACGTGTGACATACTCCCATCTCTGCTATCTATTAAGCAGTCAATAAGTAGTGTAATGAGCTAAAAGTCTTGTTAATGGTTTGTTAATAGTGTGACCAAACAATAATTTTCTCTTTTTTTGTACATTCACTGTTATGTGTTGTGCTTTACAGGTATGATGGTGATAGTTCTGAGAACAGCACAGAGAACTCGGTGGATAAATCTAAAGCCTGGAGCCGATCGATTGAGGATCTCCATGGAGGAAACCACCTCTCGTCTGGCGGCTCAGGCAGTAACATCTCTAGAACCAACAGACATTCAACAATAAGGTGCGAATGCGCGCAAACTGAAATGTCGAAATTAAAACAAGGTCATTACGAACAAATCACACAAGACGCAGACATTAGCTATGTTTCCATTCAAACGCTCAACCAACTTATAAACAGACTCAAACACACAATTATTGCACACATATTACTTTAATAATAATTCATTATGCACGTTTGGAGTATAAAAAATTGAAACGTGCGGACTACTGAGTATGAAAAAACTTTTTACATGATAAGAAAAAAATAAATTAAACTACAATGGAAACACATTTACCGAACAAATTCCAGCGTGCACATCATAAAAGTCATGTGATTCCATTTAAACTGATCATGTGATAACAAAAATAGGGATGATGTAATGGCATTAATTGGCAAATCAGCAAACCGACTACATATTAAAACATATGAAATGTTGTTTTGGTCATTCGAAAGTCCCTCAGCCAAAGTCCATCATCAAAGTGGTTCAGTATTATTGGTTGCATTTTATTTTAAGGTCACATAGTTACAGTGTGTAATGATCTGGAGTGGAACAACAGAGGTTAGATCCAAATACAGCTTTATTTTGGTTGTCAGGCAGGCAAGGGTCAAAACAGGAGCAGGCAGTAAAATAGACATAATGCAAATCGTTAACATAGAGACAGGTGAAAGGGGCCGAGATGGGCGGCAGACAATCAATAAACGTTAAACAAACAGGGTCAAAAACACAACAAGGCAAGAAAAATGCTTTGGTAAGTTCACAGTGGAGACAAGAATATAAATTATATGAAGTCCATGTAATCAGCGATGATTTCCTTCAGCTGTGTGAGTAATCGGGAGGTGCACTGAAACCGGTGTGTGACTGCAGGTCATAATGGGAGTTGTAGTTCGGATAAATGACACGGAATGCTCTCTAGCAGCCTGCAAGGGAAATATCACTGGTGATTATAACACTGTGTAAATAATTGTTTGAATACTGAGTAGGGTTAATTAATTACATCTAGTTATGTATATCGTTGGGGTTAGAATTTGCGTTATTTAGAGAATTAGTTCCATAATTCATTGCAATCATTGGAATCTTTTTGGCTCAACATTTCCTGTCTCATTCACTTCCATTGACTATCAGGCATTAAAAACTACTCGTTATGCTGCTTGATGTCGCAAACCAATATTTTTATTATATTATTCTACCTATATTATATTGAGTCATGAACACTTGATTGTAGAGCAACCCGCTTATTATTCCAACATAGGCTCATTTTGAAAACGTAGCCCTATATACATTCTGGAGAGCGCGAATAATGTAGTCGTATGGCTGCATTTCGTCTTTAAAATGAACGATATGTGGGGGTATGACAGCATTCCTTTTCACGCTTAACAGCTGACCACTTACCTCTGTGTGGACGGCTTTCCCGCTGTTACCAGTTTGTCCAGTGGCTCACCATGTACGTGGGCGGATTTGAGATCAATCGGCAGATCAATCTGTGCTTCTGTAAACACTATTGGTTGGGTATAGTAAAGGAGGAGGGCGGGTCAGTTAATCTGTCAGTCGGTCAGTCATTCAGTCAACAGCCGCCTTTGGTGGTATTATGTGAGATCAGCAGGCACCAATTTAGAAATCTGAGATCTCAAAAAGCGTACACCGCGGCCTCTGGTGGATTCGCAAAAGCAATCACGTATCTCCTGGGACCTATTTGGCGCTCTCAAGAAATCTATATAGGGGTATGTTTTTTTAAAATGAGCCTGGGTTGTATTTTTCCCAGTCATTTCTCTCATAGGCAACTATGAAAATCGAAAGTTCTAAAACAATTGCAAAAGCGAGTGGACTTCTCCATTGCAGGAAAAAGGTCAAAAATAAGTGCATGGAAGATTTGTAAATACATCACCTTAAATTAAAGTGTTATCGTATTATTTTTGTCTTTTTTAACCATTTTTTAAAAATATATTTGGTGTCAGTTTATCAGGAAGTGATGATTTTATTCTCTTTAACTCATTGGATGGTGCTGCTTTACTGAAAATATGTGCATATGTCTAATTGGTGTTTTTAGATGGAAACATAACTATTAATAATATCAAACTGAACGTGATATGGTGTGTCCCGACTGCATAGTGTGTACAGACTTCATGTGATTTCTGAAAGGCTCTATTGTGTGGTCATGAGGCCTGTAAGACTTTAAATGGCTTAGGAAACAGTGCACCATGTCAGAAGCAAGAGTAGAACACAGTGGACTCGTGTCTGTCTGTCTGTCTGGATGCTGACTCAGAGCACTGCTTTAGTATTTTTATTCTGATGACGAATAGGATGACTGACACATCAGCGTCATATGAGTGTTAATAGACAGGAACTCCCCTGATTGTTCATTGGAACTAAAAAAAATTAGGTTTTGCCTTGTTTTTAGTCCAAGTATCTAAAGATTCTTAAATAAAAAAGCAATTTTTAGACAAGTAAAAACTAATGTCTTGTTTTTTTTGAGAAATATTATGTCAAATTAAGTTTTTAGGTAAGTTTTTCGCCAATGGGTTAAGCAAACTAATCTTATTTCAAACTGATTATTTTGCTTACCCCGTTGGCCGATTATTTTGCTTGTTTTAAGGAAAAACTCACTTCATTTTGAGATATTACTTCTGAAAACAACACAATATTTTGTACCTGTCTTGACTTTAGACATTCTAGATATTTGGACTAGAAACAGGACAAATATATTCAATAAGAAAGACATTTTTTGCAGTGTTGTAGCAGCCTAAAGGAGGAACTGAAGTATGCACACTGAGCCTGAGGGGATCTGTTTGAATGGGTTCAACATGCTAAGCCCCTGCCATTTGAATTGGATTAAGGTCTAACCCTTATGCAGTAGCTGGAGAATTCCAGAGTCTAATTCAAGAATTCGGCACGCTTCTTTCTTCCGGGTCACATGTCAAAAGCTCCCGTCATTTCCATAGTGCTTCTGCTAGGGGGATTCTAGAATTGCAGGTACATTTAGAGAATATGCTTTCAACACAAATTCAGACCATTTGCTACTGGCTTATTACCTGACTATTATTAAGAAATTAACCATTTATTAGCACTTAAAAAGTATTATCTTATTTTACATCCCTGTTTTTTAATAACTACTACCTTACTAACTATTAATAAGAAGTAGCTTATTGGGTCACTGCAGCAAATTATAAAAGCAACACTGACGACCTGTATCTCCAAACAATTCATGTTCTCCCGCTTGTCAACACAACGTGGCGTCTCTCTGCCGTTTGAACACTGTAACTGGTAAAAACAGTCTTCGAAGCTATCATGCATATTAATGAAGTTGCACCGCATACACAATAGAGCGCGCTGATTGGTTTGAACCAAGTCATACACATGAATGAATGCAGCACACTCAGAGGAAGAAACTCCCAGGTACAAACGTCCAGTCTACACGCTGGAATACACGCTAAGATCTCAAGGCCGTGACGCAGCTTCAAAAATTCATTTCAAACCGGAAGAATTTGCTCGAAATAACTCAAACACAACCAATTTTCACTTTTTAGTGTAATATATGTGTAATAAAAGTGTTTTTAGCAGTGTGGGACACATATACGACTGTCAACAGCTCAGAAAATATGTTTTGGTGTTTCGTGACCCTTTAATTTTACTCAATATGGATCGGACCTATTTCACATTTAACAAAAGAAGCACAATTACATATATATCACAACATCTTCAAAAGGTATTTTTGCTATTTATTATTTCTTTAACAGCATAAACTGTAATTTTGCATATAATACAATATGTTTATTTAAATATGTTAATATACAAGTAATGTTGCCATATATCAATTACAAAATGTATGACATTTTTAAAAAACACCGTCATTCAAAAGAAATTGCCTTCATGTTATTGTTCACCATCTGTGTATTTTATCATACATTTGAATTATTGCCAATATATAGCTTTAAGTGTATCCAGTAAATACCATCGACTGATACATTGGTGCATCCCTAGTCATTTCTAATAGCTAATTACTTAACTAACAAAAAAAGTATCGGTAAATTAAAACATATTTTTGGTCTCACTTTATATTAGGTGTCTTTAACTAGTATGTACTTATACTGAATTTAATTAGTTGTTACAATTATGTAAATACATGTTTTTTACATTGTACATATGATTGATTAAATATCTGCATGTAATTACACTGTTGGCCATCCTATACACCTGTCCCACCCTTAAATCTACCTATACCCCTAAACCTACCCTAACCCTACCACAAGAGTACCAGAAGTGTTCTGCAAAACATTATGAACACAGTAAGTACATTGCCTTTACTGTTTTGATGCATATGCATTGTAGTTAAGGCCACCTAATATAAAATGGGACCCAAATTTTAATTCAATCTTCCTGGAATTATGAACTGTGCTGCTGTGAATTTCAAATTATTCACCGTAAATAATGGAGTTGTCACTCTGTCTGCAGTTTGCTGTTGTGTGTTCCTATCTGCAAAACAAGGCACGTTCTTTTTATATTTTCTGACAGAGTCTTTGATCCTCTTCTCTCCCTATCCATGTTTATTCCTAATGTGCTTTGATTATGAAGGTTAGATTAAGAGACTGAGCTCAGTTGCTAAGTAGTTAGCTAGCTGTGTGCCTGCAGCCTCAGAACGTGCCCTCGTCTCCAGCGTGCTCTCTCTTTTTTAACTGTTATTTTAAGCTGTTTATTCAGATCGTGCTGCTGTGTAAGCGTTTTTCATGAATCCTCTTCATCACTCCTGTTCTAGTTCTGAAGCTCTGCCCAGATGCAGTAGATTTGTGTCTGTGTTTTGCTTTGCTCCTAGTTAGTTTTGCAACACAGGATTATCGGGGGTGCGTGCACCAGGGCTACATAATTGGGAAACCGTAAATACGTGCCCTGGCATTTGTCTGGCTGCATTTTGTGTGTAAAACGAACTCTACAGGGTGGTATGAAGTCACTGGCTGTTTCTCAGCGTTCTTCATCGGTCTTGCGTCCTCGTGTTCTCGTGTAATCATCCGCTGCTAAAGTTCAGTTCCAATACTCAAGACTGCAAGAACAGAGGACGCGTGAAAGTTCCCGGATGTGATCTTGATATCGAGGACGCACCGATGCAGACTTGAGCACCGAACTTGCTCTGGAAGTCCTAGAAGTCATTGCGACTGGAGGTGGGAAGCGCAGCATTTTATTTAGATTTATTATTAAAGTTCAGAGATATCATTTATTTACCTTAGGAGTTTCCCTAAATGAAACGGTGAAAGTAAACATTACCATGGACATCTTAATAAAGGAATATACACATTAAGCGTGTTTGGGCGAAGCAGTAGTGCAGTAGGTAGTGCTGTCGCCTCACAGCAAGAAGGTCGCTGGTTCGAACCTCGGCTCAGTTAGCATTTCTGTGTGGAGTTTGCATGTTCTCCCTGTGTTCGCGTGGGTTTCCTCCGGTTGCTCCGGTTTCCCCCACAGTTCAAAGACATGCTGCAGGTGAATTGGGTAGGCTAAATTGTCCGTAGTGTATGAGTGTATGAGGGTGACAGGCCCAGACGACAGGCCGACCGGAATGTGTAAAAAAAGTCGTTATCATATGGACAAGTCTAAATGGAGGACTTGTTCCAAAGAGCCGACCCCGCAACCATACGGGACTAAGGCCAAAGAAGAAGAAGAAGACACGTTGAGGGTGTTTGTTTGCTGAAATTTGTATTAAAATCTGTTTTATTTATATTGTGCAACGTATATTTATAATGTTTTTATGCAAAGTTTATATTTTGAAACGGGGAAAAACAATAAATCGTTGTATGAATGTTGTGAGAAAACATGTGAGGGTCATGTGACCATCAGGAAGAACGCAGCATCGGAATTGCGGAATTGAGAAACAGCCACTGACAACCTTAAGGCCCGTGCACACGAGGAAGCTTTTTACTCGTGTTTTCCGTCAATGTTTAACACCTCGTGTCTAAATAATGGGCGCTAATATGATCGTGCACCAATGGCAGGCAAAAAAGCGTCAAATTTTTGAGAAATGCCTCATGCTTGTTTTTTTGTTTTGATGCAACACATCAATGCGAGTCACTAGTGACATTGAACGCTGAAAAATTATACATCTCGCAGTGAAGCAGTGTTGCAGAGCTTGATTCGTTTTGCCTTCATCGCTTGATCAGTGACGTCCAAAGCTTCATTTTCGCCAATACCCACGTGACTGCTTCAAATTTTGATTCAAAGGTTTAAACACCCTCATGGGTTAGTAAAGTATACAGTGAGAGATTAGGCGTCGATTACATACATTTCTACTGTTTCAAAGCACTGCACAAAAAGGTTTTGAACAATACTAAAGTGTATTAGCGTATTTTTAACAACTATCTTTAAAGAATAATATCGTAGTATAGTGTTTAACGGAGGCCAGCTGGTGTGTATGAGCCTTTAGTTTAATTTTGTGCTACTCTTTTTTTACAGCTTTTGCAGAGCGGTCAGTTTGCTTGGTACCTCCAAGCACGTCCAAGGCACGTCAAAACAAACGAGCATGATGCGTTTTTTTTTAAATGACGGTTTTGCGCCTGCCGTTTTGCAAGTTAGTGTGCATGATCACATTGACGCCCTTTATTTAGTCACGAGGCATTAAACATTGATGGAAAATGCGAGCAAAAAACGTCTCTGTGTGCACGGGCCTTTAAGCAAATAGTTACTGGTTAATTAGTTAATATTATTACTAACTAATAAAGTTAGTTAGTTGCTAACTAATAACCTTCACTTTTCTGAATTTGATTGTAATGCAATAATGTGCGCCTTTTGTAAATCTGCTTTGAAGCAAAAATTTATCATGTGAAAAGCGCTTATAACTTGAATTGAATTAAACCAATAAACGGCCTTCCCTAAACCCAACCCATAGTGTTCTCAAAAGCAAACAAGAAGGGAAAAGCAAACCAGATTCCAGGGTCGACTCGATTTGTCATCACACCAGCCATCTTTTCATGGACGCACGTGAGAAAAACATGAAAATGGCACATATAATGCGCAAACATGGCTTTTGCACCTGGCGTTTTGCACGTTAGTGTGCACGATCACATTGACGCCCTTTATTTAGTCAGAAAACGTTAAACGTTGATGCAAAATGCGAGCAAAAAATGTCTCGCTGTGCACATGCTTTTAAGCAAATAGTTACTGGTTAATTAGTTAATATTATTACTAACCAATAAAGTTAACTAAACTAACTAACATATAATGCGCAAACATGGCCCAGTAAAATATTTTAGATTGGCAGAAATGTAAACAGTGGCCTCTAGTGGATTTGTGAAAAACACATTGCAATCAGATGTTGCCTCGGCCACATAGTTCACCATTCCCAAAGATGTAACCCTGGGCAGGTATCTGCAATAAGCCTAAGATTTTCGGATTTGATATGCTGAATTTTATTTATAAACAAGAGTATTTCTTCAATGTCCCTGTTTCCCTCCTGAAGAACGCAGACTCATCCACAATGTCCAAAGTGCTCGCAGAAACAAGGGTATGTCAGCTGTTTACTGTTTCAAGTTGTGTAGATTTGAATAGAAATTAGAATAGCGTTAGATTATTGATTGGTTTGGTGCTGTTTATAATATAGACTACCTGATAGAAGTCTTGCCGCCTATCCAAGTTTTAGGAACAGCAAATAATAACTTGACTTCTAGTTGATCAGTTGGTATCAGAAGTGGCTTATATGAAAGGCGAAGGCTTCTAGATTACACTTATTTGACCAAAATAAAATATGGTCATGTCTTGATTTTTAATTGTTTCATTAGGACAGTAAGGTCTGACTTTGCATAGACAAAAGTCTTGTCACTGAGCAGAAATAATGTACACTATAGAATATAAAGTCATGCTGCAGTGGAAAAAGATAATATTGTGTATGACCCCCATGAGCTTAGAGGACTGCATCCATACATCTCTGCACTGACTCAAATCACTTATTAATAAAGTCATCTGGGATGGCAAAGAAAGCATTCTTGCAGGACTCCCTGAGTTCATCAAGTTTTTTTGGATTCATCATTCAATGCCTCCTCTTCATCTTACCCCAGACATGCTCAACAATGTTCATGTCTTATGACTGGGCTGGCCAATCCTGGAGCACCTTAACCTTCTTTGCTTTGAGGAACTTTGATGTGGAGGCTATAGATTGATAAGGGAGTGCTATCCTGCTGAAGAGTTTGCCCTCTCCTGTGGTTAGTAATGTAATGGGCAGCACAAATGTCTTGATACCTCAGGCTGTTGATGTTGCCATCCACTCTGCAGATCTCTCGCACGCCCCTACTGAATTTCAGCCCAAACCATGATTTTTCCTTTACCAAACTTGACTGGTTTCTGTGAGAATCTTCCAGTAGGTCTCCTGCAGTATTTGTGATGATTGGGATGCAGTTCAACAGATGATTCATCTGAAACATCTACCTTCTGCCACTTTTCCAAATGATCAACTAGAAGTCAAGTTATTAATTGTGGTTCTTACTACTGGAATTTTTAGTTTTTTCCCTACCATATAAGTGCCTTTGTTCATGTTATTTTCAAAAAAAAATAAATAAATAAATAACTGATTGTCGCACAAGGATGAGTAAACGTTGGGTGAAAAATCCTTTTAAAAAAGATCCACTTTTTATAGAAGCATAATTATTTTATTTTATTTTATTTTTTGTAGCCTCAGATGTTTTGCATCATAGACGAGCATTAAATATTCTTTTCATTTTTCAAAAAGCTCACAAACAGAATAATATTTTTGTGATTTTGTGATGTCACAGAGCTTGACTTGTATTAGTTCATATCCGTCCTGTATTAGAAGTGCTGTTCTGTTCTCATTAAACACACAGCTTCAGGCATAATCTTTTGTATCTTCAGAAAGAACATGTTTAAGCATGTGTAATTGTGAAATCACACTGATACATTTGAGAAAAAATAATGTTCCGAATGAGCACAGTCATACATCCGGATATGATAAAGACGTTACACACACAGGCTTTTCTTTAGTCTTCGGAAGACTGAAGGTCTTTGTGATGTTCTGGGCAAAATAATAAAACTAAATCACACTTTAAACACAATCACACAGTCACTGTTAAAGATGTGAAAGCTGAAAGACAAAGCACATCACGGCTGTGAGATTCTCCTATCGATGCAGAGCAGGCGTGTGCGGTGTTTGTAAATTAGTGCATTTCATTGTATTCTGGTATTTTGCTCATAACACATTTACTTTGCTGGGTCTGTTTTGGTACCAAGTTTTTCATATTCAGAGCAATGATTAGTTCACAACTTCTTTCTTTCTTTCTTTCTTTCTTTCTTTCTTTTTTTCTTTCAAGTAAATAATTACTTTGCGAATTTAGTTAATTAACCAATTTACATTTTTTTTAAATTATTGATTAATTATTTCCTTTTCAATTTTTATTTTAAAATGAATTAATTTATTTATTTACTGATTGATTAGTTTATTTAAAAGTATTTAGCGTTTAATTAATTAACAGATTTATTTATGTATTAATAATTCATTGTTATTGTTAATTAATTTTTTTTCAATTATTAAAAATGAATTAACTTTTTATTAACTATGTATATATTTAAAATAAATAAAAATCACATTTGAGTTTTTTTAATCTAATTTAATCTAATTTTAATCTTTTTAATTAAAAAATTTAAAATGAATGATTGACTTACTAATTATGGTATTTATTTAAAAGTAATTAACACATATTTAAGTATTTTAAATTATTTATTTTTACTAATTTATTTATTATTTACTTTTTTACTAATTTATGTATTTAAAATGATTCATTACTTTACCATTTTTATCTAAAATGAATAAATCAATGAATTTCTTTATTTACTAAATTATTTATTTATTTAAAATTTATAATATACAAATTAAGCAAATTCATTTAATTTTGTCCATTTAATTAAATTATTTATTTATTTATTTATTTATTTATTTATTTAAAATAATTTAATTGTTTAATTACTTTACAATTTATAAAATGAATAAATCAATTAGTTTATTTGCTTATTTAAAATAATTATTCAAATAACAAATAAATCGAATGATTTAAAGTAATATTTTGTAGTTATTTATTAAATTATTTACTTATTTTTAATTAATTTAGTAATTATTTATTTGAAATTGATTAATCTATTTACTAATTTACAATTTTATTCATTTAAAATTATTGATTAATGAATTGCTTTGCAATTTTTTTATTTAAAATGAATAAATAAATGAATGTATTTACTAAGTTATTTATTTATTTAAAAGTATTAATTAATAATTTAACAAATGTATTTATGTATTTAAAATATGTTTATTTATTTAATGTTTTTTAAATGATTTACTTATTTATAAATTTATTAATTTACTTATTTATTTATTCATTTAAAATTAATTACATAAGGATAAATATTTCCCTATACATATTAATTAGGGATGATAAATTATATTTTTTGTAATAATTATCAGTATATATATATTTATGTCAGTATGTGTATTTGTTTATTTTTAGGGTACATTTTAAAATGAGCTTTTCAGAGGAAAAAAGAAAGACAATAGTGTGTGTAAATTGTGTAATGTGTGTAAAAATTTTGAAAAAATTTGCCCCATATATTGACATTTTAATTATAAAACTCAATTGCTCCATGACAATGTGCACTGCACCCACCCTTTAATAGATTAGCCAACATACCTGATGCTTCCACAAATAATTTGACGTAAACGCTATAGATTGCATTATAGTGCAGAGATGAGTATGTTCCTCTTCCTGTGTGTGTGTGTGTGTGTGTGTGTGTGTGTGTGTGTGTGTGTGTGTGTGTGTGTGTGTGTGTGTGTGTGTGTGTGTGTGTGTGTGTGTGTGTTTCTGAATGAGTTCCCTCAGGCACCACTCCTGACATTTTGCATTATGTGTGTTTGTGTGTGTCCCGAAAATCACGCCCAGCTCATCTTGTGACAGTCCTGAAAAAGAACTGTCCTTTTTGTGTGTGTGTGTGTGGAAACCTTCTCTGCTAGTGTGCCTCTTTACATTTCTCTATTTGTTGTGTGCAGATTTTGTCTTGTAAGTGTAAATACCAACATAATCTCACGGCCATTCGTAACAATTTAGCGGCTAATTCGTATGACTCCATATGATCTCATTTGTACAATTTAGTATGATTTGCTCACAGTGCTGGAGCCAGAGGGGTGTCCATTGGCCACCCAGGATGCCACTCCAAAATTTCCTCTGCTGCTGGCAGTTCCTGATGCTGTTTGACATCTCATTTGTCTAAAGAAGTTTTTGAGTTTTGCCGGCAAAGCTCAAGCTATTTTGAAATCAGTGACAAGGCGAACACAAGAGCATGGTTTCAAGTAGCGTCGCTAAAAGTAGTGATGCTAATGTTACTAGCTGAACTATGTTTCTCAGTAGCATGGCGGCAGTGTCGCTATAAATCAATAGCTTTTCAGTAACAAAGCTATTATTTTATACAAGTAGCCCAGTAGCGTCCACACAAGCTAGATTAACTGACAGTGGATCAATAAGTGACGGCATCAACATTCACGGAGCTGTGGGGCCGATGTCTATAGTTCCATACTATATAGTAGGCTAAAATCAGTATGCGAGCTGAGTAGTATGTCCGAATTCATAGAATTCGAAAATCAGTACGTGAGAAGTACCCGGATGACATACTACTTCCGGCGAGATTCTGAAGTGCGCATCCCATGCATGCTGTGCTATCCCATGATGCCCCGCGAGAGAATTCATGAAGGGCAGTGAAGCGACGCAATTGACGCAGGTAGATCACGTGACCATGACAAAATGGCGAATGTAGTACGTCCGAATTCCATTCATACTGTATAGAACGCACTTTTCTAATGGCCGTGTAGTACGTTTAAATTAAAATGCAGTGCCTACTGAGTAGTAGGCGGTTTTGGACGTAGCCACTATGATGGCGAGAATGACGATTTCTTCTTCCTCCTGTTTTACGGTGGTCGACAACAAACTCTTTGTTGTGTTACTGCCACTTCTCGCTCCGGTCGGTAACGTCGGCAAACAATTAGGCTAACAAGAGAAATATGCTTGATGGAAAGATGACTGAGGGAGAGGAGTTATTTCTCAAGAAGGGTTCCTCAAGACAATACCTCTAGATATACAGGTGAAGGCAGAATTAATAGCCCCCCTGTTTATTTTTTCCCCAATTTCTATTTAACGGAGAGCAGATTTTCTGCAGCACATTTCTAATCATAATAGTTTTGATAACTCATTTCTAACAGCTGATTTATTTTATCTTTGCCATGATGGCAGTAAAAAATATTTGACAAGATATTTTTAAGACACTTCTATACAACTTAAAGTGACATTTAAAGGCTTAACTAGGTTAATTAGGTTAACTAGGCAGGTTAGGGTAATTAGGCAAGTTATTGTATAATAATGGTTTGTTCTATAGACTATAAAAATAATAAAAAAATGCGTACAGGGGCTCATAATTTTGACCCTAAATGGCTTTTAAAATATTAAGAACTGCTTTTATTCTTGCCAAAATAAAACAAATAAGACTTTCTCCAGGAGAAAAAATATTATCAGACATACCGTATAAAGAAAAAAAATTAAAGGGGGGCTATTAATTCTGATCTCAACTGTACATGTTGCAATAACATTAATTCTGAAACATTCAATTTATGCAAGTTAATATATTTAATTTACGATGTTTAAATATTTTGCAATTATTGGAATTAACCAGCTCATATCCGCTTGTTAGGTGTGACGTCACACGAAGCGGCTTCCAGGTCCAAGCGCTCTATTTAACCGAATGGGGAGACTCATGAAATGGTAATAATAAACGTTTACAACGTGATTTAATACTTTCGAAAATCACGATGGCAGTATATATGTCCATGCCTAATAGCCGATGGCCAGAAAGTGATTCATTTTTTTATAAATTGTTAAAATTTTGGTATTTGTAATGCAGCAATCTCAGAGATTGTTGTGTAGACTATGACTTTATCTAAAATTAACTGTAATGTGTGATATGAATAAAAAAGTGATAAACAAATGATTTCTCAACTCAAATGAGTCGCAACTTGGACCCGGAAACAGTATTATATACGTCACCAACACGTCATCACTTAACAAGCTGATACTTTCTTCGGAAATTTTTTTTTTTTAGATCGATTGCTGATTTTAATGTGCAGGTAAGACAATGGATTAACATGTTTCTAACTGGATCAGATACAACAAGACTTTTTATTTTTATTTTTGGACAGGATCAATTAAACATGAAAAAAAGGGCGAGATTCATAAAGAAGCACAAAAAAATGTGCTTTTTTCAAACCCAGGTCTGTTTAATGTCTGCTATGTGTTATTGCAGTATTTTTTTCTTTATGCTCATGTTCTGATAAATGAATTCAGAATTATTTTTGCTAATATTTTTTTTTTATTCCTTTATTTATTATTTGAGTACAGTGTGTGTGTGTGTGTGTGTGTGTGTAACGAGGAGACTGACACGGAGGGATCCATTATGCAGTATTTATTAATCAAGCTCTCACTCAAACACACAACATGCACCAAAGTGCAAACACACATCAACAATAGTCTGAAAGGTTTCAAGACTGGCGGTAAACAGACACAGAGGGATTTACCAGGCATGGGTCAAAGGCAGGCTGCTTGTATCAGAGTCCGTGTATCAGGCTTTGGCCGTGGGCAGGCAGCGAGTATCAGAGTCCGTGTATCAGGCTTGGGTCGTGGGCAGGCAGCGAATATCAGAGTCCGTATATCAGGCTTGGGTCGTGGGCAGGCAGTAGGCGAAGCAGAGTCAGAAACAGGCTGGAGTAATACACGAGAGATCAGGCAGGGAATAACGCTCAGTAATGCTGGCCGGGGCTAAACAAGACTTCGCACTGACTGAGTGTTTGTGTGCGGCTTATAAAGGGTACGTGGGTTGTTAGCTAGATTCAGGACAGGTGTGTGCACAATCAGCGTAAGTGGATGATGTAATGCTAGAAGTCTGGAGATGACGGCCTCTGCTGGCCAGCGAGTGGAGTGACTGGGACCGAGTCGGTGACAGTGTGTGTGTGTGTGTGTGTGTGTGTGTTTGTGTGTTTGTGTGTGTGTGTGGACCCCCTGAAATAGCAGTGGCATCCCATGTAAAAAATAGTAATCTCCACCACTGTTTTCTCATCCCCCAATGTGGGTTACGTTTAGGGGGCGGGGTTTGATGCCACGCCTCCTTTTTAAAATTGTACATTTTTGTACGACTGAACTGGAATCCATACAAATTAGCCACTAAACTGACAAAACGTAAAATAGTTACATTTCCTCGTGAGATCAGGCTGGAAATACAGAGAACAACATAAATGAAAATTAATATTTTCATTCATTTCTTATTAAATATAGCCAATCATTTTTGGTGCGTTTAATCAAAGTAGATTATTTAAACAATTATATCCATTAAAATAGGAGTTTGGTCAATGAAAATCATTAGGAATACAAAGATCATACATTTAAATTCAAACTAGTTATTGCAAAATACTGCAAAATTATAACTAAATGATTTTTTTTTTATGTTTTTCTTGATTTTTCCTGTTTAATACAATTGTATTTAATAATGTCCCCAATATATTTATTCGGGTGTACTCTTTTTTATTTTTATTTATTTATTTATTTTTTTTTGGACTGTGATCCTTTTTGTTCGAAGTTTAGTTCCAGTTTTGTCTTTGGCACTGGCTAATTTAATGTTTATGCGCAAATAAATTATTGTAAAGCGTCCTATAGAAAATACCAACTTAAACGAGAGATCTCATTAAGCTGAGCACTTTATTTTAGTACCTGTTTGTGTGTGTGTGTGTTCTCTTTGTGTGCATCTGTTGCTCTGCTTTGCCGTTCTCACACATAAAAGCCTTTGGCGCGGACCTGAAGGCTGGCATGCATGTTAATGACGCTGCTCTTGTGTTGTGGAGGTGTGTGTGTGTGTGTGTGTGTGTGTGTGTGTGTGTGTGTGTGTGTGTGTGTGTGTGTGTGTGTGTGTGTGTGTGTGCGTTTTAAGTGCTGGAAGACAATAATACCTCTCACTCATCACATATGGCAGTCTCCAGTCACACACATGCACTGCTGACAGACCTAAACACAGCTCAAGAACTTGGGAATTTCAAGAACATGTCACATGGAAAGTGTATTGTATTCTATACGCATTCTACACATAAATTACGCAGTGCGCACAAACAAAACGTTTGTTTTGATATGTTGTTTACATGTATTTGCACAATTTCGAGCTTTCAGGCCTACTTTATTAAAAAAGCTCTCGTGTTCGTGTATCTGTGTTTATGATTGGTGAACAACAGTGACCAGTGGTGAAGCGATGACCATCAGAGCCAATCACAGTCATATCTGTTGGGCATGTAAACACACCAGCCAATCAGCTGTGTTTAAAAACTGCACTCAAATTTTGATGGGAGATACATGTTTTGAACATTTTTGTATTGATTGGTATTGAAGCCAATACTTTTGACCAGTGTTTCTCAACTGGTGGGTCATTTTTAGTGGGTCGTGGAGTGTGTGGTCAAATTTTTAGTTACATAAAACTTGAAAAATTAAGATGTTTACTTGCAGGATCTCTCAAATCTTTTTACAAGACCTGGAACCTTGTTTTAGACTTTATCAAAGGCTTTTGTTGTTTAGTCGATATCAGATCTAATAAACAGTAATTAATTAGAAAGAGGAAATATTGACTTCTTAATGTGAACTTTTAATTACTATTTTTTCAATTGTTATTATTATAATTTTATTTATTTATTTTATTTTTATTTCTTTTTTTGCTTTTATCGTAAACTTGCTCATTTATTATTAAATTGTTTAACAATTTCTTTTAATTCTTATATTTTATTTTTAATTTCTTATTATTTCTTTTAGAGGATATGTTTGTTTATAATTCATACATTTTAATTTATTTTATTTCAAGGGGATAGTGGGAAAATAAGGAAAATAAGACACTCTGTAATTTTTCCTTTGTTGTATTGTATACTATGTTGTATTGTCTTGTTAAACTCAATAAAAAAAAATTAAAATAAAATTAAAAAAAAGTTACTTTTTTTTTTTTACTTATTTTGCATATATTGAAATTTTATTTTGAAATGCGTGCGCGACAGCCGTACCGTTTGACCTGTGAAGTTTTATTTAATTATAGCAACAAATATGTCGGAGCGCAAGTAGGACCCTGAATATGTAACGTGTGGATTTACATATATTGAAAAACCTTAGTGTGTCAAATGTAGTGAGGTGCTCTCTCTACATATGACATCCCAGTTGCAAGGACAAACCTGTGGACTATTTTCAAAGCTGACTCCAAGAGCTGAGGGCATCGCTCACAAAAGTGCCTAGCAAAGGCCAAGAAAGCCCACACAAAAGCTGAAGAGCAAATAACTGGTGATTATTATTAAAATGGTTATGACTATTTTAATCATTCTACTTTAATTTGCTGGTTCGTTCTGTTCAACAGGATCAGTGTTAACGTTTTATTAACAGTTCAGTTTAGTTAATGGTAACTGAACTTTTTTCTTACTAACCACTGTTTACAGTATTTGATGTTTTTACTCTAATATTACTGTAATTTGATACATTTTGTTAAATGACAGCAATAAAATATTTTTTATTTGTAAGTCTTGGTGATTTTCTTATGATTTTTCTGTCACTACTTGTGTATGTTAATAAATAAATACAAATTAATTATAATTCCTAAAATTATATTATAGTTCCTAAAAATTTGGGTCGCGGCTTGTTGACCATGTTAAAATGTGGTTCCCATGTAGAGGTCTGCCGCGGGACCCGACCAGATTTCTGCGGCATAGGAATACATTTCCGAATAAAGCGCGGGAGCGGTCGGTAGCGGTCAGGCTTAATTTGGGATGGAGCGGGCCATTTAGCAATATCGCTCCAGACTCCCGAGTGAGTGAGCACGCGCATGTATGTGAGTAAATGAAACAGCTCGACGCTTTGTTTAGCTTGTTTGTTGCTGTGTGTGTGTATGTGTGTGTGCGCGTGTGCGAATGAGAGGTGTGTGTGTGTGTGTGTGTATGTACGCGAATGAGAGAGAGAGCTTTGTCGGTGTGAGTGTGCTTGGTGCTTATGTGTGTGTGTGTGTTTATACAGACTGCTTGTTATAGGCTGTCTGGACTCTGTATAGCTGGGTGGTTTTCGGTTTTGTTCTCCCCCCGCTCTTTAGCGGGATCGGGCGCGGCGGGTATAAAATGGGGCGGGTCAGGTAGCGGGACAACAAATACTCAATATAAGCGGTCGGGTTCGGGCTAAAACCTGGCGGGAGATCTCCACGCAGATCTCTAGTCCCATGGCCAAACTAGTTGAGAACCACTGCTTTTGACAACTCTTCAATAGAGTTTTCTATTTGTGTAAAACTATTATACCATCCTCATGTTGCTTCAGAGCTGTAAAACATCATTTATTCTATAGAAAACAAAGATGTTTTCTGTGACATCCTGAAATATTCGATCAGAAAATAATGAAGGTTAAATATTCATGCTTTAATAGACTGTTGATGAATTTATTAATAAACTACCATTGCTGGTTTGTTTTCAGGTCTAATACGTTACCCAGCAGGAGGACATTGAAGAACTCCAGATTAGTATGTAAGAAAGACGACGTTCATGTGTGCATCATGTGTCTACGGGCTATCATGAACTACCAGGTAAATCACAAAACCTTCAATCTGTGTTGGTAAGGATACTGTTGATCATCAGTTGGCACTGTTAACCCTTTAGATAGGCCAGTGCTTAGTTTCTGGATTTGAGGTTAACAGCAAATTAAAGTGTGTGTGTATGTGTGTCTGAGTGTGTGAGAGTGACCTTTACGCACTCACCTTGATGTGTCTGAAAAATTCAGATTATTTATCTCAGCTCTCAGAACTACATGGAGTAAACAAAAACAAAGACTGTGCATTTATGCACCATCAAATGTGCGTATAATGGAAGTCAATGGGGCAAAAACAGCCACCAGCAGTAAATTAAGGAGAAAACACATGAAAATCTAACAATGCATCAAAGCCAATGTTGTTACTAATCGTTCACAAGTCCAAGACTTTGATTTGACTTTAACAATTACTTTTTATATTAAAAATACGCCATTTTGTGTGTTTTTTCACCAAATCAGTGACATCATTTATGAATTTGGCACTTAAAAAGTGAAAATCCTGTCATTTTCTAAACAATTTAGTAGTTTTGATCAGGACTGAGGTTGATTTTTACAGATTTATGAAATATATATACGTATTGTAAAAAAATATTGATCAGATGCATTTTTACAGCAGTTTAATTCAGTGGATGTTTTCATCTCTAACATAACAAAAGGGTAGTAATTTGAACAGTGCACAAGGGTTAATGAAAATACTGATTATATAATACAATTATGTAACCAAGTTTACTTACCTTAAATGTGAAAATCACAGAATTAATCTAAATACATTAGTTTAAAGCAGCGAAACTAAATATTTGGCCTATGTCTGGTGTAGAAACAGCTTCTCAGTTTTACAAATCACCAAAACATTTACTTTTTACAGTTTATCAAGCCCCAAAACATTAACAAAAGCCTGTTGACACACATACAGTGCTCAGCATATATAAGTACACGCCTCACAAATCTCTCTTTTTTAAAGTTTGTATTTTTAATAGGAAGCTCTACAATATTATATTTATGCATATACATTAGATAAGTCAGTACTGAAGCCAAATCTGGCGCTTATCTAACAAAATAACATATGATAACGCTCCAAAAAACTAGTATAGCTAAATTCATATGTTATAGAAAAATATTAAATATTAATAAAAAAAGAAGTAAAATCAAGAGAAGCTAAAAAAAATAAAAAAAAATGTGGTTGAAATTTTGTAGGTTGTCATTTTTTGCGATATTTTGCTTGAATTTAATTGTATTATCTTTCAATTTCTCAATATTTTTGGTGAGTAAAATATGATTTTAATAAATAAATCTGTTTAATAAATCTGTTTTGTTTAAATGCACCAAAAACCCTATAGTCACTGAGAAATGGAAACAATATTCATTTTCAAAATGAGCTGTCCTCAATTATGCTGAGCACTGTATCCAGAGCACAGACAGTATGATCCAGCTCTGCAACAGGTTTCAATCTGGGCCTCACATATACAGAAGGCACAGAAACATGGTGATTTGTGAAAAGCTGTTCGGTCTTCATCACGTTTTATGTTCAGATGATAAATCTTGAAGATCCTGCTATGTTTGCTAATTAGTCCTCTCTCTGTCTCTCACTCAGTATGGCTTCAACATGGTCATGTCTCACCCTCATGCTGTGAATGAAATTGCACTAAGTCTGAACAATAAGAATCCCAGGTAACCCGTAGAGACGGAGCAAATGTGTGTGTGTGGATCTGTGAGCGCTTTCCCAGAATTCACCGCTTTTATTCATCTCGGTTGTGACTCCCCTTTCAGAGTCATAAATACTGGCAGCTATAACAACAAACCCCTTAATCTGTCTGTGTGATTGTGTATGTGTGTGTGTACCTTGTACTTTTTAAAGGGATAGTACACCCAAAAATGAAAATGTCCTGTTTGTTTACTCACCCACAAGTCATGTGACTTTTTAAAAACTCTTTGGGGTTGAAGCTGAGTCCGTGGCCCTTGGTGATTCAAATAACACTAGTGAACAGTGATAGGTTTGTAGATTAAAAATAAACACATACAAATTAGTCCAACTTAAAAGCCATGGCTCCTGATGACACGCTGTGGCACATGTGCGTATGTAGTCGATTTGTATTGCAGTCGATTTGATGACGGAAGCACCAGAGCGGACACTTGCACGGGAGGTCAGATGATGCATTTTGTTGGTAGCGATTGGTGATTCCCCGCACATTCTACGTGACAGTACTACATAAAACTACATTTGCTGATGTGTCAAGCAGCCCATGGACTAAATGGAGTTCATAATTTATACAATGTAAATTAGTTACATTTCCTACACTAACCAGTTATTTCCTCTTCACGAGACTGCAATGTGTCATCGGTAGCCGTGGCTTTTGATTTGGACTTGTGTTTATTTTTAATCTAAAAAAACTCACAGTTCACTGCCATTATATGAATCACCAAGAACGTTCGAGGTTACTAAAGTAACCCTTCGTTCCCCGAGGAGGGGAACGGAAGCACTATACTCCGTTGCCATAATGACTGTCCCTTAGCTGTTAAAAGTCTCTTCAGCTTAAAAAGGATAGCGTCTGCTGGCGCCAGGTGTGCTTATATACTCAGTTGATTGCATATGCCGCACACCTGCCAATTCATTCTTAATTGGCCCGTTCAATACTCTTTCAGACGAGTAGCTTCTGAACCGAATCTCCCATACGTGGATTAGTAAATCAATCCACTTATAGTGCTGGAGTTCCCCCCGAAGGGGAACTACAAATTCAGCTCAAAATCTTCTTGAATGGTTCTACTGAAGAAAAAAAAGTCAGCTACAGCTTGGGTGCCCTGTTGGCGAGTAAACTAATAGGAAATTTAAATTTTTGGGTAAACTATCTCTTTAAGTTGTGGGACACTGTTTGACATTGTGGGAAAAAATATTTTTGTAGTATTTTGAAAATGTCAAAATGCTAAATGTTTCATGTTAAGGTTTGTTTTAAGGGCAGGGGAATATAATATACAGCCTGTACAGTGAAAAAATATATATTACTTCTATGGGAAGTTCCCGTAAAGATACAGCAGTGTGAAGTGTTTTCCCGTTAGGGATTTCTTATCTTTTTGCATGTTTGTGACACTTAAATGTTTCAGATCATTAAACAATTGTAAATATTAAACAAATATAATCACATTATGCAGTTTTTAAATGGAGGTTTTTATTGTTAATGAAAAACAACCCTGTGTGAAAAACAGCCCTGTGTGGAAAAAGTTTTGCTGCTTCAGGACCATGAGTTCTGCTGTGTTGCAAATATCCTAAAGGAGATTGTCCGGCCATCTGTTAGTGACCTCAAGCTGAAGCGAACTTGGGTTCTGCAGTAGCACAATGATCTAAAGCACACCAGCAAGTCCACTTCTGAATTGCTGAAGAAAAACAAAATGAGGACTTTTGGAGTGGCCCAGTCAAAGTCCGGACCTGCATCAAATTAAAATGCTGTGGCATGACCTTAAAAAGGTTGTTATTGCTCAAAAACCCTCCAGTGTGACTGAATTACAGAAATTCTGTGAAGATGAGTGGCCAAAATTTCTCCACAGTTGTGGAACAGACTCATTGCAAGTTATTGATTTGCCTGATTGCAGTTGTTGCTGCTAAGAGTAGCCCAACATGATATTAGGTTTAAGGGGGAAACACTTTTTCACAAAGGGCTATGTTGTTTTGTTTATTGTTTTCCCTCAATAATAATAACCTTCCTTTTAAAACTGCATGATATGTTTACTTTTGTTGTCTTTGACTAATTTTTAAATGTGTTTAATGTTTTGTAACATTAAAGCCTGGGAAACATGCAAAAAAAAAAAAAACAACAAGAAATGAGTAAACACATTCACAGCAAACACCTTTTCGCACCACTGTACCTGTACAAAGGTGTTTGTGTGTGTGTGTGTGTGTGTGTGTGTGTGTGTGTGTGTGTGTGTGTGTGTGTGTACTGGATTTGATGTTTTACAAGGACAAATTTGTATGATGCCATGGTTATGGTGACCTAGGTATTACAGTGTTGAGGTGGTTTATGAGGACATTACGCATGTCCTCATAATTCAAAATTAATTAATAGGGTCGTTTGACATTTAAAATTCCCCTGAGGTTTCCTGTGAGTGTGAGGGTTGGGTTAAGGGGTAGGGGTGGCTGAATGCAACATAATAAGCAGTTTTTACAGTATAACATACATAATGCCTATGGAGAGTCCTCGTAAACCACCAAAACCGACAACCAATCAGAGTCATATATGTTCAACATGTAGACACAATGGCAGTGTTTATAACAACGCTTAACAGCACTAAAATGGTAATGTTAATATATATATTTATATATACAATTTACATTTTATACAACGCTTTATAAATATACCTTTTTTAAATACCTTTGACAACTCTACAATAGAGTTTACCATATGTTTGAAGCCAGTGTTTCTCAGCCACGTTCCTGGAGGACCACCAGCTCTGCACAATTTCCATGTCTTCTTAACCAAGCACACCTGATTTAGATTAACCTGATTCATAGGCTCATTAGCAGAGACTGAAAGACCTGAAATGGGTGTGACAGACAAAGGAGACATCCAAAACATGCAGTGTTGGTGGTTCTACACTGTAAAACCCAACAGTCAACCTTATCAAATTAAATTAGTGTAGTTATCTCAATTTACTGAAAGTTAATTCTACTCAGTGTTGAAGGTAATGAGTTAATTAAATACCTCATTATACTTTAACTTAAATGGAGTAAATTCTAGGCATGGGTCGGTATAAGATTCTGATGGTATGATAACCTTGGATATAAATATCCTGGTATTGTGATTACTGCTCTATAATATATATTTTTTAAATGTCTGGGAAAAATCAAAACCTTTTTCCGCTTTTTACACAATATATTTTAATTTAGAAAACATGTAATATATTTTGGAACAGTAAACATATCAGGCTAAATAATTCAAATAAATCATTTACTTCTGATGTCTTCATTAGTTTCAAAATCACTTTTTTTTTCTTATCTGCTGGAGATACTGTTGTCCTAAAAAACAAAACATAAAAATACCCTAGGAACAGTATAGCAGAAGATTTTGACGGTTTTAAAACCTTGACTTTTCCAAACCGTGGTATACCTTGACCATGGTTATCGTCCCATGCCTAGTAAGTTCACATTACTCATATAAATTAGCTTTTTTTTTAACTCAAATGTTATGTTGCAATCTATTTCCTCAAACGGTTTGATTTGCCTTAACTTGCTAGGTTTTACAGTTCTCAGTTGGTTTTAGTTCTCTTCATTTATTGGGGTTTACTGTGCTCAAATTGCTTCATTTCCTCAAATGGATTAAGTTCATAGTACTCATTAGGATTAGTTTTGGAACTTAAATGGTTTGTTGCAATCGGTTTCCTTGAACAGTTTGAGTTACCTTAACTTATTGGGTTAATAAGGAACGTGGTTGAGAAACACTGTTTTAACCTTTATATCATAAACAACCAAAACCATTGTGTTTCTGTGTGTGTATGTATAAAGAGAGAGGTTTATAGTCAGTGTAACTAACAGAAATGGGGAAATTGTATTTGTAAAAATCTCATTATAGCCAACATAACCAAGACCATTTTTTATGATCTTGCTGTTTTGTGAACAGGACTAAGGCTCTGGTGTTGGAGCTGCTGGCTGCTGTGTGTTTGGTTCGAGGAGGTCATGAGATCATTCTCTCTGCCTTTGATCATTTTAAAGAGGTACACACTCTTAAAGCCCTACTCACACTGTGATTTCAGACAGGTTTTGATCATCTGAGGCAATTTGGGAAAATCCTAAAAGATTCCTGTGGTCTTCGATAATTAGTTTGACATGTTCACTGACAGATTAATGGCTGTTGCGATTAGATTTTCCCTTCGATGAAATTCTGGCAGTGTCAGAAGATTTCAGAGTGTTTTTAGCTATGATATACGTCAACCCAAGAACCAACAGGAGTGCGAATCTGATGTCACAATCAGCACGACAACTTTAAACCACCTCTACTTCCTATTTGTGATTCAAAATAATAGTCATCATACTCAACGCTGCTACAGATAATATTAATTATAGTTTAATTGTTCATTGATCGAGTCTTCGCATTGATCCGTGAGCCAGACTGAACATCCACTGGTGACCTACTCACACCTGCAGATTCTCCACGATGGACGTCCAGCTCTGCACAAGAAATTTGGCCAGAGGAGAAATGGTCCTGTCCAACTGAGGCTAGTTTCTCTCGAGGTTTTTTCACTTTTGTCAATTGGTGAAGTTTCTTTATCGT
The DNA here is from genome assembly GCF_052040795.2 of Danio rerio. Taxonomy (NCBI): domain Eukaryota; kingdom Metazoa; phylum Chordata; class Actinopteri; order Cypriniformes; family Danionidae; genus Danio; species Danio rerio. The sequence goes on along the minus strand of NC_141029.1, from coordinate 4,979,310 downwards.
CACTATGGCCACTGGCTTGCTTGGTTTAGGACTTGCGGAGCTGCGCATCAATGGATTTGCTCTTCAGTGTTTGGACTTTCAGCAGTAGAAAATTAAATTACACTGAACTGAACTGAACTAAACTGAACATCAACTCTGAAAGCTGGACTGACACAGTTTAAATTTACTAAAACTTCTTTGTTAAGCTGCTTTGACACAATCTACACTGTAAAAGCGCTGTAGAAATAAGGATGAATTGAATTGAATAATTGATATGAGATGTGTACACATATTTAAGAAAGCATAATATATTCATTTGTTTAGTGGAAGAATTTCAATTATATTTTATTCCTAGCTATTCTGAGGAGTAGATCAATGCAGTGTGTTATTTCTATGGGGAGGATTGGTGGAATACGTTGAACTACTGCGTTGAGTTTATTAAATGTCACAGAACTCAATAAAGCCAGAAAAGGATTAGGGTGGCATCAAATTCTCATTTCATTGTCTCTTTACATACTTCCAATGTTCCTTCTCGATGCATGAGCTCTTTTTTTATTGCTTCACAGGTGTGTTTAGAAGAACAGCGCTTCGAGAAGCTCATGGAGTACTTCAAGAATGAAGACAATAACATTGACTTCATGGTATGTGTGACACTAATATGCTAATGTTTCTTTTTTTTTTAAATACATAACACTTAGGGGTGTAATACATGAACATATGGACACCATTTAAAACTGGTTTATTACTTGCCTATTGTTAAGATATTAACTGTATATTAGCACTTACTATTTTAGCTGTTGAGGATGTTTACATCCACTCTGGGGGGATTTTGAGTCTAAATTTGGCCACAACTTTCTGTGTTTCAGAAAATGGAATGATTTTTGGGAACAAATCTTATTTTAACACATATTTTGGAAAAATGGTTTAAAAATAAAAAAAATTAAAAAACTCAACAATACACCCGATTTGCCCCATTAACTTCTATTATAATGACATTTTTAGATTGCAAAGCTACACTGTAAACCCTAATAAGTTGACTAAACTAAATTAATTGAGGAAACTTGTTGCCTCAATTTAATTGAGTAATGGAGTTTCCCAAAACTTGCATATTTAAATTTATTTAACTTGCCGGTTTTGTAGACTATACTGAACTTAAATTGTTCAGTTCACCAAACTTAGTACTAGTTTTAAAAACCAAATGCAAAACGCATCACAAAAAATGTCTTAGCTGTTGGATGATGATCAAAAAAAAAAAAAACGGCCACAGATTCAGAGTAAAAAAAACATTGAGTGTGTTAAAATATGTTGATCTACTTCTGCATTGATTTAACGACTTGCAGATAATTGGGGAATGAAACTTCATAATGATGTTTTGTATCCAAAACATCAAATCTTATCCAGACAGCATACTAATACATTTTCCAAACATTCAATTACCTGGACAATAAGGAAGTCCTTAGGCTGAGCTTAAAACTCAAGGTTTCCCAGCTAGGACTTCACAATGCAAACAGTTTGAAGTAGCTCCGAGGAACCAGGCGTTCCCTCTACCACAACGGAATCTATTCTTCATTCACCCACTGTTCTGTAGACTTAAAGGGGCTAATAATTTTGTCCTTAAAATGGTTTTTAAAAAATTTAAAACTGCTTTTATTCTAGCCGAAATAAAACAAACAAGACTTTCTCCAGAGGAAAAAAAATATTATCAAAAATAAAAATTTCCTTCCTCTGTTAAAGAGCCCATATTATACATGAAATAGGGTCATATCCTGGTTGTAAGGGTCTCCAACAACAGTCTAATATGCATGCAAGGTCAAAAAACACTTTCATGGTCTTATAATCTGCATTTATTTTTAGCTAATTATCCCAGCGACTCCTGTATGAATCGTCCAGTGATTCATTTGTTCCCAAACCCCTCCTTAGCGCGGAGCTAATCTGCGCTGATTGGACCGATGACAGTCTGTCGCGATTGGTCGACGGCCTTCAGTCAGAGAGGGAAATGGCCAATAGCTAATCAGCAATTTAAAAAGTAATCACAGTTCATACACGCTCGATAGTGTAGACGTGGATTTTAGCTGCCACACTATGGCGAGTGGATAGTGCCACGGATAACCGAACGAAGGAGACAGTCGTGTACTCGCCATACCACACACACACAAAAACACACACACACCTCCGGATGACAACGCTCCCGCTTCCGCCCGCACCCGCCAGGTTTTAGCCTGAGAACCCGCTCCGTTTTCTGCCCGCCGCGCCCGGTCCCGCTAGAGCGGAGAACACAACCAAAAATCACCCAGTATACAGTCCAGACAGCCAAGCTGTCTGTATAAACACACACACACAGCACAAAGCACACAAAGCTCGTTCGTTCGTTCGCTCTCTCTCTCTCTCTCGCTCTCTCTCATACGCGCGCGTGCGCACTAACACACACACACAAGCACCACGCAGACTCTCTCTTTCTAATTCGCATAGCAATATCCGTGATATTGCTAGACAGCCCGCTCCCTTCCCAAATTAAACCCGTTACCTACCGCTCCCGCGATTTATTCGGAAATTTATTCCAGATTTCTGCGGCGCGGGAATAAATTTCCGAATAAATCGCGGGAGCAGAACTCTAGCACGGAGCTCCATAAACAAACAGCACGCGTCGCGTTTTTAACGTGACTTTGCACGCGATAAGATAATATATCCAGTTAACCTGATACAGTACACGCGGTTACAAGTAACAAATCACAACTAAATACATTTGCAAGCTAGAGTCAACGAGGCAACAACTTTAACCGCATGTACTTACACTTGAGAAATGGAAGAAACCCATCCTGACGTCCATCAGTTACTCTTTACTGATCCTTCCTTTAACAAACGCAGATGAAGTATTCTTTGTAGCATGTAGCTTCCAGAAGTTTCCAACTGCTTGGTTATAATGCTGATGTTTCATCTTTGGGTAGAGACTCAATATAATGTCCATCTGCAGTGTTACTTCAATCGACCGGCATGTTTGTGTGCATGTGTTTGTGGGTGTGCGTGTGTTTGTGGGTGTGTGTGTGTGTGTCTGGGTTTCTGCGTCAGAGGGCGGGGCCTCAGGTTTGAAATCTCCCTGGTTTGCGCGTGCACGTGAATAACTTGGTTTCGTTCGTACGTCATGGCGAAACACCTAATGAGTCGGTATCAAGGCGACTCGTTTGAAGCACTATGAGTCGACTCTTTTATAGATGAATCAACCGTTTTAAACACTGTATTCTTACAGATTTAAGCCTTAGCTGGATACTTCACTTCACTTAGAGCTGTGTTACACACTACATGGAGGGGAATTTTCAAAAACCCATAATATGGGCTCTTTAAACATAATTTGGGAAATATAAAAAAAAATAAATTATATATATATATATATATATATATATATATATATATATATATATATATATATATATATATATATATATATATAAAATATATAAATGCATGTGTGTGCATGCGTGTGTGTAATAATATACTATGAAAAAAATGTTTAAATAAATTTCAAACAAACAATAAGTAGCCATTTATTCACATAATGATGAATAATTATACCTGAAGCCATTTGTTTTCTGATTTAAATAAAGATCTTGCACTTAAAAGTTTGCACATATTAGAATTTTACAGTCAAAACTACATTTGTAAAATTGACCTATTTCTTTCAAAGGATTAATTATGATTTTGAACTTACTACACTTGAAATCTTAAGTTTATGCAGTTTCATGGTACATAAGTTAAATTAACTCATATTTTAAAGTGATAGGACCAAAATGCTACATTTTAAGTTATGTTCAGTCAACTTTACTTAATTAAGTAAAGACAACATTAGGGTTTACAGTGTTTAAATGACACATTTTACCTGTTCCTAACAGAGAGAACCAGAAACAACCAAGAATGCATGATTATTTTGTGTCATGGATTTGCAATCAAAAAATGTCATTACAATGGAAGTCAATGGGGCAAAAACAGCCACCAGCATATTGAAAGGGTAGTCAATTTGAACAGTACACAAGGGTTAATAAGCAGCTAATTAGTAGTTTGAGCTAAAAGGCTTAGTTAATGGTTTGTTAATAGTGTAAATTGTACATTAAAATAAAGTGTGAACAACTTTTTATGTTGATGATTTTAAAATGGTGCTATATTTTGTCTCACAGGTCGCCTGCATGCAGTTTATAAACATCGTGGTTCATTCTGTGGAAGACATGAATTTTCGAGTGCACTTACAGTATGACTTCACAAAACTAGGTCTGGATGAATATCTGGACGTGAGTATGAACGTAATTCTTCTGATGTTCAGTATCACTTGCAGGACGTCCCGTCACTCTCTGTCTCTCGCTCTCGCTATAGAAGCTGAAGCACACCGAGAGCGATAAGCTGCATGTGCAGATTCAAGCATACCTGGATAACGTGTTTGATGTCGGAGCTCTGTTAGAGGACGCAGAAACCAAAAACGCAGCGCTGGAGAGGGTGGAGGAACTAGAGGAGAACATGTCTCATGTTAGTATTGTGCTTTCATTATATAACGGCCAAAAAATGTTGTTCATTTGCAGTTACTTGTCAAGTACTTGTACTACAGACAGAATAGCCCCTTTCACACATACGCACCTTTCCGGAAAATTACCGACAATTTTCCGGGAAGGTCTATATGTGTGAACGGGCCCTTTTTGAAAATACCGGTACATTCGTTCCGGCTATTTTCCGGAAAGAGAAGATATCATGACTTTTTTTTTGTAAAGTCTTCAGCTGATTTACTGACTGAGTGATTCTTTGTGGTTTTCTAGCTGACAGAGAAGTTACAGGACACCGAGAATGAGGCAATGGCAAAAATTGTTGAGCTGGAGAAACAACTCATGCAAAGAAATAAAGAGCTGGACTCTCTTCGGGTAAAAGATGCATCCTTACATCCATTACTGTCGTTAAGTTGACTATATTGGTGTTTTTCTTTAGGTATACAATAATGTAATTAAGACACAATACCATGATACCATACCCTCACCAGGGTGCTCGAGAGTTCATGAGAGTATGCCCAACCAGTGTTTTGTTGACTTGGAGAAGGCATTCGATCGTGTCCCTCTTGGCATTCTTTGGAGGGTGCTCTGGGAGGATGGGGTCAGAGGCGCTCTGCTAAGGGCTGTCTTGTCCCTGTATGAACAGAGTAGGAGTGTGGTTCGCATTGCCGGCAATAAGTCAGACTCGTTTCCAGTGCATGTTGGGCTCCAGCAGGGCTGCCCACTTGTCACCAATTCTATTCATAATTATTACGGACAGAATTTCAAAGTGCAGTCTTGGGCTAGAGGGGGTCCGGTTCGGGGACAACAGGCTTTCATCTCTGTTATTTGCAGATGATGTTCTTCTGTTGGCTTTATCAAGCATGGACCTTCAGCATGCACTGGGACGGTTTGCTGCTGAGTGTGACGCGGCTGGGATGAGAATCAGCACCTCCAAGTCCGATGTCATGGTGCTCCACGGAAAAAGGTGGTTTGCCATCTTCAGGTTGGAGGAAAGTCCTTACCCCAGGTGGAGGAGTTTAAGTATCTTGGGGTTTTGTTCACGAGTAAGGGAAAGATGGAACTAGAGATTGACAGGCAGATTGGTGCAGCTGCAGCAGTAATGCGGTCGATGTACCGGTCTGTTGTGGTAAAGAAGGAGCTGAACCGACAGGCAAAGCTCTCGATTTACTCGTCAATTTACGTTCCTACTCTCATGAGCTTTGGGTCATGACTAAAAGGACAAGATCTTGGATACAAGCGGCCAAAAGGAGTTTCCTTCACAGGGTGGCAGGGCACACTCTTATAGACAGGGAGGAGATCTGTCACCCAGGAGGAGTTAGAGTAGAGCCACTCCTCCTTCACATCAAGAGAAGTCAGCTGAGGTGGCTTGGGCATCTGTTTCGGATGCCTCCTGGGCGCCTACCTAGGGCGGTGTTGCAGGCATGTCTCACCAGCAGGAGGCCTCGGGGAAGACCCAGGACACACTGGAGGGACTATGTCTCTCGGCTGGCCTGGGAACGCCTCGTGATCGCCCTGGAGGAGCTGGAGGAAGTTTCTGGGGAGAGGGAAGTCTGGGGTTCTCTCGTAAGACTGCTGCTCCTGCGACCTGGCCCTTGATAAATGAATGAAAATGTCATGACATAACCATGATACTAGTAAATATCATACAAATTTAAGTATTGGTACCATTTAAGTTCCTATTTACTACCTATAACTATGCCTACTGTATATTTTTACCTATATACTAGGCATGTATAATTACGACAACTGGGTAATAATCAGATGCTAATGCTTAACCAAAACTGTTACAATAATTTATTTGACTTGTTCCTTTCGTCTGTAGGTACATTGTAGGTACAATTACTGTCATTTAAAGTAAAACTTTTTTCCTTTTCCTCTTTCTTTCTGTCTTCCTGTACTCAACTTGATCGTTGCAATTTAAAATAAGACAATGAACTTTCATATTTTAATTAGATTATATTACATTTAGTCATTTATCAGGGATTAGAACAAGAACAGAAGCAATCAAACCAACCAATACTCTTAGCATTAGCATTAGAAGGTCAGAGCAGATCGGCTGATGAACTAGTGCTAGTGCAGTGGAAAAGTCAAAGACGTTTGCTGAATTTACAGTTCATACAGCCAGTTTGGTCAATTTAATAACTTTGATTCCTGCTTCAGCTTGTGCTTCCTTTTTTCAGGACGTGTATAAAGATGCCAACTCTCAGGTGCACACTCTCCGGCGGATGGTGAAGGAGAAGGACGAGGCCATTCAGAGGCAGTGCAACCTGGAGAAGAAGATCCATGAGCTGGAGAAACAAGGGACCATTAAGATCCAGAAGAAAGGAGATGGTGACATAGCCATCCTGACATCTCCTCCACAGGGGAACGGGCATCTTACTGGTTCAGAAAGCATCACTGGGGTGCCTAGCGGTGGTGTGGTCAGTCACGGAGGTGTGGCTAATGGCGTAGCACATGGCGTGCACATTCCTGACCCTTCACTACCCCTTCCTCCTCCTTCTTCTTCTGTTTCAGAAACAGGTAAGTGATTTTAAGTGAAGTCTATTTATAAACTTATTTCAAGAGGATCACGTGCATATGATTGCTTGCAGTCGGCCCCGCATTATTTCATTTATGATTGACCAATCAGACGATTCCTAAGCCACTAAATACCATAAGTTCCATATAACAGCATCTTCGTTTTGAAGAATCCTTCCTTCCACCCCTACTCCTTCTCCTTTCCTAGGTGGGAGGCACGGTGGCCCAGTGGTTAGCACTGTTGCCTCACAGCAAGAACGTCACTGGTTCTAGTCCTTACCAAGCCAGTCGACTTTTCTGTGTAGAGTTTAAACACATTCTCCCCGTGCTCACGTGGGTTTCCCCCGGGTTCCCCGGTTTCCTTCCACCTTCCAAAAACATACAACTTAAGTGAATTGACTAATCCAAATCAGCACCATAGACATGCTCCTAGTAAGTAGTTATCTCTTAAGAGCAATCATTATCTGTTCATTAGCTACTACAGGAGAGGAGTTCTCGAGATCTGCCTGAGCTCAAACTCCCCTCTCGCCTTGCAAACGGGAGGGAGCCCCAGGCTCAAGGATCTTATGTAGTCAAGACTCTCTCCCAGGACAGCATGCCAAACAAGCTTTATAATCAATCCTCAGCTCAGGGTGAATGGTCGTTCAGTGCAAAAGTATATTTAAGACCCTGGCAGCCAGTCAGGGTTTAGATCAGGGGTGTCCAAACTCAGTCCTGAAGTGCCAATGTCCTGCAGAGTTTAGCTCCAACTTGCATCACAGTATTGTAACAACAGTTATTATACATAGTGTTATATATAATATTTCTTATATTACCCATTAAATTGGAGTTTGGGCACCAGCACAAGTACAAAGCTCTATATTATAGCTTATTCTGGTCAAACCTCCTATTAAGAAATAAATTGTGAATGGTGGCCAAAGTTGTTACATCTCCTGGCAGATTTAAAATACTGGCCTTTTCTGTTAACGAAACGTGATTTCATTTCACGATGTTCATAAAACATCCTGATAATTGCTCTCAGCTCAATTTCAGATGGAGTAGGTCATACTGTTTTTACTGTAATATTTGGTATGTCAACATCTCTGACAGTGTCGGTGTATTTCCTGAGAACTTCAACATGAATGTTCTCCATGGGTCTGCAACTGAAGTCGAAGATTTCCTTTGAATTCTGTGAAGAAACATGACAATGAAATAAGCCTAAAATGATCAAATACTTGTGCTTCATTTTCTTTAAAGAAAGTGAACCTCTTCCTTCACAAAAAAAAAAAAAAACTGACACTTTAAGGACATTAAAGCTGTGAGAAGGGATAAATTGGTATTTATTATCATCACGAGCTCCTCTTTTCTACCGTTATACATGGGGAGAGGCTGTCGTAAATATTGAGTGGAACGTATCGTTGCATTTAAACTAAATTCAGTGGTGCAACAAATCACAACTAGGCCATGTTTTAACCTACGCACTGCTAGTGCAACTGGCTCCAGTGTCACAAATCAATCAATAAATAAATGAATTTAGTGTCATGAGATGAAATTAACATTCTGTCCTGTTTTATAATTACAGTACTAAATGGTCCGTCTGCAGCTCCGGCACCAGCTCCTCCACCTCCTCCTCCACCTCCCCCTCCTCCTCTTCCCGTAGATATATCTGCCCCTATGCCCCCTCCACCACCCCCCATGGCTCCTCCGCTTCCTGGCTGTGGTTCGCCCACCGTCATCATGAACTCGGGATTGGCAGGTAACAGAAGCTGCACCGCACTACAGACAAAACCTCAACAATCACAGGCTCAAAATATGGTTCAGAATACAAGAACTGCCCACCACAAGAAGAAAAAAAAAGCCACTGATTCAGATTGAGATATGCAGGAAGCCTCTTACTGTTAAAAGGCTGAAGTATTGTAAGCTGCAAAGCTCACGCATCACTTCAGAGTGGCTGCGGGACTCTGGAGCCACAGGCACACTGTATGCTCACTGAGCTGAATGATAACAATCGCAGCTCAAGCTGTTTGTGTGCTTTCTGGAACAGGTTTAATGTCTGAACAAGCGATTAACCTCTATTCTGCTGAAGTCATAATCTTGGCTCTATGATCAGATCCCTTGAAACATCTTTCTGTTTAAACACACTGACTTCTGTTGAAAATGTATTTACTACAACAATATTGCACAACATTATCACAGCGTTCTTTCAATGTGTACAATTACTTTGAAGTGTAATTTTACACAAAACATTTGACATTTTTTATGTTGCTCCAGCCTCATTCGTTCAACTTCTGAACACATTAAAATACTTTAGATGTAATCCAGGAGCTCTCTCGTTTTCCGTATGTTAGAAGAAAAGCAACCAAAAACATTCTCGAAAACTTCCATGCTGTTCAACTGGAATCATACGAAGCTCCATAAACAATTTTGTCTTTCAAGTAAAAAAAAAAAATATATATATATATATCTGTATCTTCACTCCCGTATCTTCACTCTTTGTGTCCCGTGTGTTTACTATGGGAAGTAAGATATATTGCCATTGGAGTCAACAATGTGATGCTCAAGCATCCTATTGTCCATTGTAAACGTGCACCCTGATCTGATATGAATGACACTGGCAAACAAAGTCAATTTTACTGTTTATTTGGTCCACCAATATGTAATTGCAGCTTCATTAATTACCACTAAAGTTACATGGAATAAAATATATCTACAGTTGAAGTCAGAATTATTAGCCCCCCTTTTAATTTTTTATTCTTTCTTAAATATTTCCCAAACGATGTTTAACAGAGCAAGGAAATTTTCACAGCATGTCTGATAATATTTTTTTCTTCTGGAGAAAGTCTTATTTGTCTTATTTTGGACAGAATAAAAGCAGCTATTATTTTTTTAAACACCATTTTAAGGACCAAATTATAAGCCCCTTTAAGCTAATTGTTTTTTTCTTGATAGTCTACAGAACAAACCATCATCATACAATAACTTGCTTAATTACCCTAACCTGCCGAGTTTGCCTAATTAACCTAGTTAAGCCTTTAAATGTCACTTTAAGCTGTATAGAAGTGTCTTGAAAAATATCTAGTAAAATATTATTTACAGTCATCATGGCAAAGATAAAATCAATCAGTGTTTAGGGGTGAGTTATTTAAACTATTATGTTTAAAAATGTGTTGAAAAAATCTGCTCTCCGTTAAACAGAATTTATAAATAAGGGTCTAATAATTCAGGCTTGCTAATAATTCTGACTTCAACTGTATATATGTTGGTTTCTTTCTAACACTTTAAATGTCGCTTAACTTTCTTTAGAGGGCCAGAGAGCTCGTGGATTTCATCTAAAATATACTAATTTGTGTTTTCAATATGATTGAAGGTCCCATGGGATCTGGACATTTTGATTTTGGGGTGAACTACTAACCCTTTAATAGTGTTTTAATGCAGTTTCTTATTGGAGTTTTAATGGAGCAACACTGATCTTTGAACTTTGTCAATTTACCATTGTAGACCTTAGCAATGTTAATGTTAATAATAATAATAATAATACAATCATTGTGTAACTGCATTTAAATAGTTTAAATGTGATTACATTAGAAATATTTATATGTTTGTTTGTTTTTTTGACAGTATGGTACACTAGTAAAACTAAAACTACTGTATTTTTTATATAAAGTACATTTTTACATTTACAAGTACATTTTTATATTGGATTAAGTGAAAAAATGGCTTCTGATTTTAGCCTGTTGTAAAAAAATGAACCCCCTTGGAAAAATGAAAAGGATTTTCTAGTAGTATTTTCATTTTAAACCAGCAGTTTTCATGTCGTGTGACCACATGAAAAAACAAAAATAATTCAGTTCATTCATTGTCTATAAAACAATAGTTTATCTTGGAGTAAATGTAATTGTTTCCTTGGACGGAATAAATATTTTGATCATTATTAAATATTATTTTTCACTTTCATCCAAGTCAAAACTATCATTTGCGGCAAAATTATAAATTTAGCTGTAACAAATTATAGTCTTTTTTTAGGTTGTTATATATAAATACAGTGCTCAGCATATGTAAGTACAAGCCTCACAAATCTCTCTTTTAAATTCATATTTTTAATAGGAAGCTCTACATTATTATATTTGTACATTTACATTAGATTAGTCAGTTCTGAAGCCAAATCTGGAGCTAATAGAGCTAATTTCTATAAGTGATAGAAATATGAACTTTTTTCAGCGTGTATTAAGCAATTTAAACACTAAAATTCCAAATGAAATTGATCTGTATTTCTGAATTTCAGTGGAAATGTCTTGTGTAGGACAGCACAGATCAAATCCTAGGATTCAGGAGTTTTGCTGCCTACTCATAACCACCTTTTCTCTCCTTTCTTCTTTATTTCTGCTCTACCTTTTGTATTGGCATAGAGGGACCCATCAAACTGTACTGTAGGTTTGCTGTGTTATGTTGTGTGTGCTTAGTTCTTTATGTGTGTGTGTGTGTGTGTTAGTAAGCAGTCATGGTATTTTAGTCTGTGTATAGCACTTCTGTAATCTCGATCTGACAGTGTAGATCTGTGAAGCTGCATTGCTGGTTATTCCTCTTGAAACTGAGCATGAAAAACAAGAGAGGAGCGTTCTTTACTTGAGTTCAGCAAATAGCAGGACTGTAAAGCCTATGAGAGAACATGTTCCATGACATCTAAGCTCACACTCTTACACCAGCGGACCAAATCCCTGTTTCCACAAGTCAAGCCATCAACCGCAACCTCATGGAAAACAAAACTACAATTCACATCAGCTCAACATCTGCATCAACATTTGCCCTTAAGCTGCTGTTGAAGATTGTACACTTTCAAAAATAGCCGTAAATTATCAGTTTTCTGTATTTTTTATTTAATTTTTTACTTTATTTATAGTTTTTGTAAAAACATTACAGCAAATAGTGTATATATATATATATATATATATATATATATATATATATATATATATATATATATATATATATATATATATATATATTAGTGCTGTCAATCGATTAAAAAATTAACTAATTATTCGCACCTTTTAAAAAAAATCGCGATTAATCTAAAACTTGTAATTTTGGCTATTCAAATGTAAAATTAATGTAAACGCAGGACAAAAAATATTTTAATTCAAAATATAATAGTTTATTAGAATTAAAATTTTAAATATAATTGTTTAATAGAATTTTTGTTTAACTTGTAACACAGATTTCTTCATGCAAACAACATACCCACAATAAACCATTAAGATCCTGGCTTGACAGCCATATTTATTGCAGAAATTAAAACACAGGCATGTTAATGAAATTTAAATTTCAAAATAATCAATGCCAATGAAGAAAACATTGATTTCCATGTTGGATTCTAAGTGGACTGCAAAAAAATGCCAAAATACAGGAATTGCAGATATGGAAAATGAAAAATTATAATAATAAACTATAGAATACAAACTGTTGCACTCATTGTAAAGTTTTATTGCTGTGAGTTGAAAACATTAGCTATAGAGTAGAAACAATTTTAATTAATCCTCCGTTACATTCCACTTGCTAAGACTAGGAGTATCCCGCAAGTGCACAGAGACTCCCAAATGCCCGCAAATGAATGATAATTTCTTGCAAACCGGTCGTTAAATACATTGCACACCCCTCTCTCCCCTACTCAGATACGTCGCTCACTCCACCCCTGACACCCCTCAACGGGCCTGACAGACACACACACAACGCGCTGCAGACGTTTTGGCCCCAACGGCCTTCCGTACTGGAGCGACTCCCCTCAGATTCAACACGCATGATCACGTTCATCAAATTTGCTTAAACTAAGCGTCCTAAAGTATTACTGTATTTCACAAGGATTCTGACACAACAACGCGAAGCATACACTTTAGTTGCGTTTAATGAGGAAACACGCTAAACTTGGAGGGCTCATGCTGAAAGGCAGAGTAATGCTCTGTCTTTGACAGCTCGCGACTTCACCAGAGACGTTCTGAGTACATTTACATAAGACACCAATACTGCGATTTTAATATGATTAAATTTATACTCTTATTAAAATTCTACCGTGTAGCCTAAGCAGTGATTTTATTACCTTAAAGAAACACCGAGTCACGAAATGCGGAGGATTTTCTTTCTGTTCGCCATGCGGTATCAACTTACAACAGAAGTCGAAAGTTAAAAATAAAAACACCCGAAATTGCATGAAACTTTTGAGGAGCCTGGTGATGCGACTAATTGTTTTATACTGAAACTTGTCTTCAAAAAGTGCTTCCTTGGTCTTATCCACAACAGGAAGTAAAAAAAAAACCTGCAACTGCGTTAATTGCGTTAAATTTTTTTTACGCGTTAATTATTTAAAATTAATCGCATGCGTTAACGCGTTAATTTTGACAGCGCTAATATATATATATGAACTTGAACATGCACCAAAACACTAGCAAACAATACAGCAATTATACAGCACCATCAAAAAAAACAAAATTTGTAAAAATAAATAAAAAAAATCCAGACTAAAGGAATAAAAATCTAAATCGAATGAAATGTAAAAAAGAAAGGAGAGAGAAGAAAAAAAAATATTACCAAAAAAAATGATTACAGAAACATTATTAACCTATACATCTAAGGAAGAGGTCCCATATTTTGTCATACAGCTTCTGTTTGCCAAATCTAGAGAAACGTAACCCTTCCAGCTTAAGGGCAGAAACTATTTAAGCTAACCATTTAAAAAAAAATTGACGGTGGATTTCCACTCCATCAGAATCACTCTCTTGGCCAGCACCATGCCAAACATAAGGGAGAGTTGTTCATGTTTAGGCCAAGTTAGAGCCTGTTCTGAACATCCAAACAGTGCTAATTCCACGTCAATTTTAATGTCCAATGAGTTATTAAAATTATTAGGATTAGAAATGTGTTGAAAAAATCTTCTCTCCATTAAACAGAAAATGGGGAAAAAATAAACAAGGGGGCTAATAATTCAGAGGGGTTAATAATTTTGACTTCAACTGTATTTTTACAATGACTTTTAATCAGCTGCTTCAAGATTCAGCATTTAGTTTCGCTCAGACTCTAATGGAACGCTCATCATAAGGCCTAAAACACCATGTCTGCTGTGTGAATATGTGTTTGTGTTGTTTTTGCATGTTGAAACAGTGTGTCGTGCTGTTACAAGAAACTGATTGTAAGATAAGGCCGTGGTTGCGTCAATTCAGGAATGTTTTAACGGACACTTAAGTTTTTTTCTCTCCTTTCTTTGATCACAATCTCTGCACAAACTAATATCACACCATCATATTACCCGCAGTCCTCATCTGGGCTGGACATAGGCTAGCTCAAACTCGTTTTGTGGCCTTGATTAAAGATTAACATCACAGGTTTTTCTTTTAGCCTCCAGCATTGTGATCCTCATTTGAGTCAGTCATTAACTGGATCAGTTGGGATTTTTTGGTGAAGCCCTGTATGAAGCAAAACTTAGATTTGACTCATTCTCATGCTAAGATGCCGTTTGAGTCACATCCTCATAGTTTAGAACCAAGGACAGCCGTGAGTGTTTCTCTATTGCTCATTGCGTAAACAATGCTTTGTTTAATTGCTCAAATGTTCCCTCTAATACACTGTAGGAAGCGATTAGGTGACTTTACATAAAAAACAAAACATTTTAAAGTGATCAGTAGGGGTGCAATAGTACATGTATTATAGAAATGGGAATCTTTAGGGACTTCGCATTCTGATCCCATTCTGATTCTGGCCTACACGATACGATTTCAAAGCAAATTTTTTTTTTTTTCAACATTTTTTTCCTATTTCTTTTGCTGTACGTTTTCATGTTTACAACTTAACATCTCAACCGTGACAGTTCCTATGCTTTTATCAAGGCTTTATGTATATTTTAAGTTTTAGAGCTCGTGCCAGCGCATGCCTGCACCTTCGCAATCGAGTTTGAATACTGAATGCAATCTGACTTTTGAGAATTGATTCAGAAATGTGATGAATACAAATTTTTTTTTACCCACCCTTAATGTATTCAACTTAAGCTCATTCCGAAAACGTAGCCCTATATACATTTCTGGAGATTACGAATTATGTAGCCAAAATGGCTGCATTTTATCTTTAAAATGAACGCTATGGGTGGGTATTATGCTGTTGCGTTTATCAGCTGACCGCTTGCCTACATATGGAGGGTTTTCCAGCTGTTACCAGTTTGCCCAGTAGCTTGCCATGTACGTCGGCAGACTTGAGACACAGAGTGGAATTGACCATGACGAGGGGGTTCGAGTTCGGTGAAGAGCGGTTCTAGAAAATGGGTATTGCAAAAGTAAAATAAACTAGTAAATAACATGGTGAGAATGTGGTAAAATATTTTCTTTTTTCTGGATTGCTCTTTAAAATACTATCGGTTGGTTTGAGGGAAGGGGGAGAGTGGAGGTATTGGTCAGTTTGACGGTGAGTCAGTCAACAATGGCCTCTGGTAGCGAGAACAGCAGGCACGATCAGCACTCGCAAGAGAAAGAATCTCTTGAGATCTGAATAAGCGTACACAGTGGCCTCTGGTGGAAAAACAAAAACTGCAAAAAAAAAAAAAAAAAGCTCCTGGAACAAACTTGCTGCTCTTCAGAAATGTATATAGGGGTACGTTTTCAGAATGAGCCTGAGTTAAATGTATTTATCTCAAACTGTCATGGTTTGGTTATTTCATCTGACAATAAATACAGAAAGACACCCCTCCATCATGTTGCTGCCAGATAAAACATTTGTCATGCTAACGTGCTGCTATAAAAAACAGAAGCTTGCAATGCTTCTACGAGAGGTCCACTGCACTAAAATCTGACTTCTGTGTACCGTTACACCCCTAGGGATTAGTTGACTATATACTATTGCTGTTTAATGATTAATTGCAAATAATGGCATATTTATAATACAATTTGGTATATACCTCAAAGCCCCTAATTCTGAGAAAAATCTCAAGATTCCCTAAGGACATTTTTGGCCAAAATCATTTCATTAAATAAAAAAACTTAGCTACTTTATTTAAGTTTTCTACTTGACCAAACAAAATAAAACTGGACAAAGTTAAGTCCAATTCCACGTGAAAATAAAGGTTAACACTAAAATTTTAAGCATTTTTTGTTGTACTTTTACAGATTTATATAAATAAATTAACGGAAAAAAATTAAACAAAATACATAAATTAACAGATTGTGTTTTCAAAGTCAGTGATATGGTGTTTGTCTAAAAAACAAAATTGGGTTTATGCTTGAAACCTTCCCCAAAATATCCACTAGGGAAAAGATTAAGCACTGCAAAAAGGGATGCTTGAGGGTCAGAATTATTAGCCCCCCTGTTGATAAAGTTGAAGTCAGATTTATTGTGAAAAAACAAACAAGACTTTATCTAGAAAATATATATTATAGGAAATCCTGTGTGAAAATTTCTTGTTTTGTTAAACATGATTTTGGAAAATATTTGAAAAAGAAAACAAACAAAAAATCACAGGGTGGCTAATAATTTTGACTTCAACATTTCTGCTGTCTGTTAAGTTGCTAATATTAAAATGAAAATAGGCAGTTCCTTAAATCATGTTTACATTTTATTGTTGAGAAAGTGAAACAACGTAGCCAGGGTGAAGTGAATGAAGTTATAAAGTACACTGTTCCCTTTGAAGATTTACCCGTGTCCTCGGTATACGTTAGTCTGTTTTCCATATTAAACTGAGAAGAAGAGGCTGCAGCCTTGATCAAACTTGCGAAGTCTGAACTTACAAGGAGAGGAGACAGGACTAAACTGTGTGTGTAGGCTACTTAATATTCAGGAAAAGCCCCAATCAGAGAGGCGAATGTTGGCAGCTCCGCCTCCGTTTTCAGATGTCTCCGTTTCCATCATCCACACTGAGATGGAGCAGCAGCGTATTAGAATTAAAACGGCCTCTCCAGCGTTTTCGAAACGCTCCGTTTTCGGCGCTCGAGAAATCCGGCGTAGCGTGGATGGTTGGCGTAATCGTAGCAAAACGTATGCGTTTTCAAACTAAAACGCATTAGTGTAAAGGGGGCGTGTATATCTCTTTTCACTCTCCCTTGTTAATGTGCTCTAGACTGATTATAGTGTGTCGGATGTTCTATGTACAGCACTTTCCAACACTGTAAACAAAACCCTAGCTGACAATATTTTAGGTGACTCAAATTAACTTTTCTAGTCATCTCAACTTACATCAATCAAACTGACTAAAATATTAAGTTATACAATTTAGTTCCAACCTAGTTAACTTATTAAATTAAGTTCAATCAACATAAAAATAAGAACCTTTTTGTCATTTAAGTTTGTACAGTGAAGCAAATAAATTAAGTTTTAGAGGATTTAGTTGCAATTCCATCACCTTCTTCTTCTGAAGCTGGCCCATTGTTGTTCTTTACTCACTGATCACGTCACTTCATTTACCCTCAAATACTGTATGTGCACTGAGATAAACACACCCTGTCTGTGTCTGCTGTTCACCATCCAGCTCCACATCAGTGCATGCTGTTGTGTTTGTGTCATTTGTATGATTATAACATGCTCTTTGTGTTATGTTGTGTAGCTGTGAAAATCAAGAAACCCATCAAGACGAAGTTCCGCATGCCCGTGTTCAATTGGGTGGCGCTGAAACCCAATCAGATCAATGGCACCGTCTTCAACGAGATCGACGATGAAAGAATACTGGAGGTGAGAAAGACAAAGGTTTAAAAACTATTTAGTTAGTGGTCCGCTGTCATTTATTTTGTGTTTTGCACAATGCATAATTCCTATTATATTAGTATTCTTAATATACAGTTAAAGCCAAAATGATTCAATTTTAATCTTTTTCAAACATTTCCATGGTGATTTTTTAAAACACACTTTTAAACTTAATAGTTTAATGAGTAATTACTATTAACAAATTTATTTTGTCTTTGCCATGATGACAGTGGATAATATTTCACTACTTATTTGGCAGGATACTAGTATTAAGCTTAAAGTGACATTTAAAGACTAAACATTAAACAAAAAAAAAATGTTAAAGTTAAAATATGGAACAAAATCAATGCCAAAAGTATTGAAATAAAAACCTTGTTGAATAGCACAAACTGAAAAAACAAACAAACAATGAATTGAAATAATATGATTAAACATGAAATTTACATAGCTGTTTATTAAAGCTGTGAATATTTCAACTAAACATATTTAAAAAAACGCTGTCAATTTTTTTAGCTGGTCAGGCTGGAAAATGAACAGCTATAACCAGCTAAAACCAGCTTAACCAGCCTGGTTTAAGCTGGACATAGCTGGTTTTGGCTGGGCTCCCAGCCTGACTAGGCTGGTCAAGCTAGTTTTAGCTGGTCAACTGCCATTCTGACCAGCTAAGATCAGGCTGGAAATGGCTGGAAACCAGCCTGGAAATCGCCAAACCCCTCTAAAACCAGCCTGGTCGACCAGCTAAAACCAGCCTAGGCTGGTTTAAGCTGTTTTTTTCAGTAGGGAAATAAATTTCTTGGCAAAAATAAAAGACTAATGCTGAATTGTTGTTGGCTTATTACACCTTGTTTTGTTGTTTTACGTTGGTATATAAACTGCACCTATCAATATAGATTATTGTATTTTTTCTCTTCAGGATCTGAATGTGGATGAGTTTGAGGAGATGTTCAAGACAAAAGCACAAGGTCCAGCCATAGACATCACCTCCAGCAAACAGAAGACCGCTCAGAAAGGACCACATAAAATCTCGCTGCTGGACGCCAACAGATCGAAAAACCTGGCCATCACCCTTAGGAAAGTGGGCAAGACATCAGAGGAGATCTGCAGAGGCATTCAATTGTAATTCACAGCTGACACACTATAGATATTTCACTGTCACCAATACCTCTTTAAAGGAATTTACAAGTCCCCTAGAGTTCAAAAGTTGAGTTTTACCATACGTTTTCAATCCATTCAGCCGATCTTCGGGTCCGACGGAAGTTCTTTTAGCTTAGCTTAGCATAAATTATTGAATCGGATTAGACTATTAGCATCTCATTCAAACATGTAAAAAAAAAAAGTTTTGTCTTAGTACATGATGGAACTACAAAAGAGTTTAAATTGAAAAATGATTGAAACTCTTTTAAAGAAATGTTTGTGCAAGATGCTAATGGTCTAATCCGATTCAAGGATTTATGCTAAGCTAATCTAAGGTAAAAGTGCTCCTGTCAGACTGAATGGATTCAAAAGAGGTTAAACTCAAATGTCTATCTCTAGGGGAAATGTAAAATGAGCCGATTTACTGAGAAAAGGGGAGTGATCATTTAATAAATTATTTTATTAGAGCTAATCATGAACTTTTTTGTTGTACTCCAAACTGAACTGACAATCGAATGTGATTATATTAATGCTCTGACGTGTGTGTGTGTGTGTGTGTGTATGTGTGTTTAAGATTTGACTTGAGGACATTGCCGGTGGATTTCGTGGAGTGTTTGATGAGATTCATTCCATCGGAAGCGGAGCTGAAAGTTTTGCGGCAGTACGAAAAGGAGCGCAAGCCTCTGGAAAACCTGACAGACGAGGATCGCTTCATGATCCAGTTCAGCAAGATAGAGCGCCTCATGCAGAAGATGACCATTATGGCATTTGTGGGGAACTTTACAGAGAGCATTCAGATGCTCACGCCGGTAAATTACAAAAAAAAAAAAAAGCTGTTTTCCCTGGAGCTGTGGTAGAAAAACAATTAAGAAATCATTTCTACATCTTTTGTGAGCTTTACAAAATGCATACATTTTCTCTCTAGTATGGATTCTAAGCTTTATTTTTAACAGCTGACGACAGTCTAGGCTAGTTTTTAACCTCAGATGGCATTTTAGACTAGGTTTTACCTGCAGACGGCGCTCTAGGCTAGTTTTTAACAGCAGAAGATGCTCTAGGCTTGTTTTTAACCGCAGATGGCACTCTAGGCTAGTTTTTAAAAGCAGATGGTGCTCTAGGTTTGTTTTTAACAGCAAACAGTGCTCTAGTCTAGTGCTTTAGTCAGCAGATGTCCCTCTGTAGGCTAGTTTTTAACTGCAGATGTCCCTCTATAGGCTAGTTTTTAACCGCAGATGTCCCTCTATAGGCTAGTTTTTAACCGCAGATGTCCCTCTGTAGGCTAGTTTTTAACCGCAGATGTCCCTCTATAGGCTAGTTTTTAACCGCAGATGTCCCTCTATAGGCTAGTTTTTAACTGCAGATGTCCCTCTATAGGCTAGTTTTTAACCGCAGATGTCCCTCTATAGGCTAGTTTTTAACCGCAGATGTCCCTCTGTAGGCTAGTTTTTAACCGCAGATGTCCCTCTATAGGCTAGTTTTTAACCGCAGATGTCCCTCTATAGGCTAGTTTTTAACCGCAGATGTCCCTCTGTAGGCTAGTTTTTAACCGCAGATGTCACTCTATAGGCTTGTTTTTAACCGCAGATGTCCCTCTATAGGCTAGTTTTTAACCGCAGATGTCCCTCTGTAGGCTAGTTTTTAACCGCTAGTTTTTAACTGCAGATGCCCCTCTATAGGCTAGTTTTTAACCGCAGATGTCCCTCTATAGGCTAGTTTTTAACTGCAGATGTCACTCTATAGGCTTGTTTTTAACCGCAAATGTCCCTCTATAGGCTAGTTTTTAACCGCAGATGTCCCTCTATAGGCTAGTTTTTAACTGCAGATGTCCCTCTATAGGCTAGTTTTTAACCGCAGATGTCCCTCTATAGGCTAGTTTTTAACCGCAGATGTCCCTCTGTAGGCTAGTTTTTAACCGCAGATGTCCCTCTATAGGCTAGTTTTTAACCGCAGATGTCCCTCTATAGGCTAGTTTTTAACCGCAGATGTCCCTCTGTAGGCTAGTTTTTAACCGCAGATGTCACTCTATAGGCTTGTTTTTAACCGGAGATGTCCCTCTGTAGGCTAGTTTTTAACCGCTAGTTTTTAACTGTAGATGTCCCTCTATAGGCTAGTTTTTAACCGCAGATGTCCTTCTATAGGCTAGTTTTTAACTGCAGGTGTCCCTCTATAGGCTGGTTTTTAACTGCAGGTGTTCCTCTATAGGCTAGTTTTTAACCGCAGATGTCCCTCTATAGGCTAGTTTTGAACAGAAGACAGCGCTCTATGCTAGTTTTAAACTGTTGATGGCAATTGAGGGTGACGCAGTGGTCGCTGGGTCACTGGTTTAAGCCTTGGCTGGCTCAGTTGGCGTTTCTGTGTGGAGTTAGCATGTTCTCCCTGCGTTCGCATGGGTTTCCTCCAGGTTTTCTGGTTTCCCCCACAGTACAAAGACGTGGTACAGGTGAATTGGGTAAGCTAAATTGTCCATAGCGTATGAGTGTGTGTGGATGTTTCCCAGAGATGGGTTGCGGCTGGAAGGGTATGTGCTGCATAAAAATGTGCTGGATAAGTTGGCGGTTCATTCCGCTGTGGCGACCCCGGATTAATAAAGGGACTAAGCCCTCAAGAAAATGAATGAATGAATGATTAGTGTAAGATATATTGTTAAATTAACAATTTAATTAATTGTAACATGTTAAATTACATTTCTTACATTTATAGTAATTATATAATATTATAAATAAATTCAACTACAGTTTTGTCTTTAGAAATGGTCTTTGTGATATCTTTTTTGATGTTTCAACATTTATAGTAATCTTCTTTTGATAATAATTTTATTTTGTCTCCTGTTTTTTTTTTTTTTCTTATCTCAATAGCAACTTCATGCCGTCATTGCAGCCTCTGTCTCTATCAAGTCCTCACAAAAACTCAAGAAGATTCTGGAAGTAAGAGTTTTCTTTTTGGCCTGATTCATTGTTTTCCCTCTTGACCATGTGTGTCTTTATCAAGCTGTGTTTCTCTCCCAGATCATCTTAGCTCTGGGGAACTACATGAACAGCAGTAAAAGAGGAGCAGTGTATGGTTTCAAGCTGCAGAGCTTAGATCTGGTATTATTTCCACACCCATTTTTCTTTTAATCCAATCACACATTAGCTATTTTAAATTAAATGACTGGTTTGGCTACTTTAATAAGTAAAAATGTATTTAATTTGATTAATTTTATATTTAGGTTCAGTATCAAAAGGTTCTGATGGTTTGTGTGTGTTTTCTTCCAGTTATTAGACACTAAATCAACAGACCGCAAGATCACTCTTCTGCACTACATAGCAAATGTAGTGAAGGACAAATACCAGCAGGTGTCGCTCTTCTATAACGAGCTTAACTATGTGGAAAAAGCGGCAGCTGGTAAGAAACGTCACATATAACTCTTGACAGTATTACAATAAAAAGACAGTGGTGTTTGATTACATGTCAAGGTTTGATCTAAAAGATGTCTGTGTCTTTCAGTCTCTCTGGAGAATGTTTTATTAGATGTGAAGGAGCTTCAGCGAGGGATGGATCTGACCAGGAAAGAGTACAGCATGCATGGCCACAACACTCTGCTCAAAGACTTCATACAGCAAAACGAGAACAAACTCAAGAAACTGCAGGATGATGCCAAGATCGCTCAGGTACCAGTAATACACTGCAAAACAAATGGCTGTAGGGGTGAGGTTTAGGGTAGGGTTGGGCATCTAAGCTATAATGCCGATCCGATACGCATCTCGATGTAAAGAATACGATCCGATATATTAGCGATACATTTGTGACATATTGCGATGCAACACGATACGATTCACACCCATATCACGATACGATGCAATATTTCAGCACTAACTAATTAGATCAAGTTTATGAGATGATGTGAAAGAGGATGCTGTGCCATTGAATGAGTTTGATTATTTATAAACCAAGCAAAACCAAGACTTTTTTTTACAAACTGACTTTTCTCTCAGAGCCAGAGTGTCAGTTTACAGTAGAGGACCATTTTAGAACATATAGCACATATTATTTAAGTATTTTCAAGATAAACAGAATGTATAAGTGCAATATATATTAAAAAAATATGTTTATATTTGCACTCTTTCAACATAAATAAATTTAGCATTGCACAACAAGAATTGTGATTTAACTTTTCAACTATGAAAACAAGTTTTACAAAGATATATTTTGTCACTGATTATTCAAACTTAAGGTCTTGAACTAGCAGTGTTATGCTGCTTTGAAACATCACTGTCACTGTAAACAACAGGCTAATAAAAATATAACAAACCAGCAATCTTCTTGCTGTGAGGTGGTCAAACTACCCACTGTGCCACCGTGACACCCAATTATTTTTATCATTATTATTATTAATATTATTATTATTATAATTAAATAAAAATTAACAGGAGGAGGTGTTTAAAACCTTCGTTCTCCGTGACACTAGGCTGAATATCTTTGCAGATGAACAATGCAGTAGCATTCGTTATTGGCGTAGAGCGAGCAGAACTGTTGCGCACGGAAAAAAAACTTGCAATGCTTTTCTCACCACTTTTGGAGCTGGTACAGTTGAAGCAGAGCGAAAGCCGGGGATGCAGGAACACTGGAAGATGCTTTCACAACAACACCGTGGCGCTGCTTCAAGTGAGATTTCAGATTAGTCGTACTGCCCGCGTATTTTACAGATGCGCGGCACATTTTGCAAATTGCATCTGTCCTGTCATGTCGTCCATCCTTAAATCCATAATGTTGCCATACTTTAGATTTAAAACTCAGTGGGGAATAAAATGTTTGTTTTGCTTCTCGCACTTTCTGAGGGCGCACCACTAGCCTTATCCGCACACCTGATACACTGAGTTGTAGTGTGTGCACATCCGCAAGTTGCTAAGGCTTACTTTATGTAGGTCGATTAAATTATGCGCCAAAACAGGTTGACAACACTTGTTAATAAATAAAAAATACATTCTATATTAAAAATAGAAGCTGTATCTCGGAAAAATCGATGCATCTCGCAAAAACCGATGCATCTCGATTTGCTTCCAAAATTTCATTCATCCTCTGCTGCTCAACCGATGCACTCGCATCGTGCACGCGCATGACCGCGTATCGATACATATCGGTTAATCTTCCCATCCCTAGTTTAGGGGCTGCTATTATTATTATTATTATTATTATTGTTATTATTAAAAATCCTGTTTCTACATGAATAAAATATATGAAATATATAAATAGAATTTTGTTTCCTCGTGAGATCTTACTGGAAATAATGAAATCATATACATGAACCATTTTTATTGAGATTTTAAAACACTCGGTTATTGTATTTCATGTTGTTCTGAATAACGTTTCTTCTATGGTGTTTTTGTTCATTTCTCATCCGCTCAGGATGCCTTTGATGAGGTGGTGAAATTCTTCGGAGAAAACGCGAAAACGACGCCACCATCTGTATTTTTCCCAGTGTTTGTGCGCTTTGTGAAGGCGTACAGGGTAATAAGACCAATTACACATCACCTTTCCGTTCAGACAGACTGCTTCACTTCTTTCATTCATTTAAACCAGGGGTGTCCAAAGGTGGTCCTGGAGGGCCGGTGTCCTGCAGATTTTAGCTCCAACTTGCCTCAAGAAACCTGCAAGGAGGGCTGCCTCCGAAACCGCATACTTTTATACTATATAGTACGCTAAAATCAGTATGCGAGCCTAGTAGTATGTCCGAATTCATAGAATTCGAAAATGAGCATGCGAGAAGTACCCGGATGACTTCCTACTTCCGGCGAGATTCTGAAGTGCGCATTCCATGCATGCTACGCCATCCCATAATGCCCCGCGAGAGAATTCATGAATGCAAATGAGGCGATGCAACTGACGCAGGTAGGTCACGTGACCATGACAAAATGGCAGATGTAGTACGTCCGAATTCCATTCATACATTTCACATTCATACTGTATAGAACGTACTTTTCTAACGGCCGAGTAGTACGTTTAAATTCAAATGCAGTACCTACTGAGTAGTAGGCGGTTTTGGACGCAGCCGATGTTTCTAGAAAGCTTAGTAAGAGCTTGATTAGCTAGCCCAGGTGTGTCTGATTGGGGATGAAACTAAACTATGCAAGACACCGGCCCTCGAGGACCGAGTTTGGACATGCCTGATTTACACCATCGCTGCTCTGACCACTTGTGTTGCTGAACTACTCATTGCCAACAACACTGATGGGTTTTTCTCTCTATCAGCAAGCAGAGGAGGATAATGAACAGAAGAAGAGACACGAGCAGATGATGATGGAAAAGCTGATTGAGCAGGAGGCGATGGAGCAGGAGGATCAGAAGGTACTAATAATGACAAAATAATGATAGTGAGATTTCAGTAGTGTTTTAGTGTTTGCGTTTGTGTGTGTCATGGATAGACCTACGTGGAATCTGCTTAATTTCGCCCATTTTCAGCACCTCATTAAAGGGCCATGAAACCCCCTCGTTTCAGCAGGGTGTTTTCACACCTCTACTTTGGAAAAAGTCAGAAAAGTGGGCGTGTCCAGCTCTGTTTAGGGGGGAGTGTCGGAGGAAGAAAAGAGGCTTGGTGTGGGAGTGTCTATTTGGGCGCGCTGAATTTCAGAGTCAAAACACACAACCACAGCGGACAATGTGACTGTGTTTACATGGACATCTGTAGTCGAATTATTTGCCAAATTATTAAATGGTGGACTTTAACTGCAGTTTGGCTCTTTCATACAGGGAATTCATTCATGTCCCTCCTGACAAACGTGATATTTGATTCGAGGAACTGCTCTAAGCGTGTATTTTTCATGCAATGTTTGATACCGCACGCCGAATGAGAGAAAAAACTCAGCATTTCCCGGAAACTTAGATGCACACGGCAGATAGTGTCAGAAAGCCGCGTGTCTTATTCCGGTCACAAAATCCTACATGAGGTTATAGTTTGGTTGTAAAGCTAACTTGTTTACACTCGGTGCAATAGTTTGTTTGATACGAATAAAATACGAACTGAATAAACAAAGAGCACTGGTCGCTCACTTACCAAATCTGTAGAGACAGAACAATCACCAGCAACTAGAGCCGCGTCTTTATTAAGAGAAGACTACAAGCGAAACCGGATCTCAGCGTTTGCAGATGAGAACAGCTCTCAGGTAAACAATAATCCTCCTTAGACACGTAAGTTATTGTTGTCGCGCGTCGCGTACACTGTTAATCCACACGAGTCTGCGCTCTCACAGAGAGAAAATGAAAACGAAACTTAACTGCAGCAAAATATAAAAGCAACACTTCACGCTTGTTTTGCCAACACAACGTGGTGTCTCTGTCGTCTAAACACTGTGACAGTAATAAATATTAATGAAGTTGTACAATAGAGCGCGCTGATTGGTTTGAACCAAGCCTTACTCATGCATTAATGCAGCACACTGTAAGACGTAATAAGACACACTCTGGCACAGACGTCCAGTCTGCACGCTGGAATACACGCTATTATGTCATGACCGTGACGCAGCTTCAAAAATTCGTTTCAAACCGGAAGTACGAATTTGCTTGAAATAACGCAAAAACAACCAATTTACACCTTTTTAGTGAAATATAGGTGTCCTAATAGTGTTTTTAGCAGTGTGAGACACATATACGACTGTCAACAACTCAAAAAATGTGTTTTGGTGTTTCGTGACCCTTTAAGTATATTTATTTAGCGGTGTGTAAATTTATATCTATTCAGTTTTTAAATGGATTTCAGTAATTTTACTGACTAATATGAAAACCTTTTTATGATTTACTTACAATACAGTTAGTAAATTAAACATTTCTGTCTTTTAGCAGACATATGCACTGCAAAAAAATGCCTTTCTTACTTAAATTTTTTGTCTTGTTTCTAGTACAAATATCGAAAAGTTCTTAAATCAAGAAGCATTTTCTAGACGGGCAAAACATATTGTCTTGTTTTAAGAAATAATATGCCAAAATGAAGCGTGTTTTTCTTTAAAACAAGCAAAATAATCTGCCAATGGTGTCAGCAAAATAATCTTATCACGAATCAAAAAAACAAGATTATTTTGCTTGATTTGAGGAAAAACTCACTTCATTTTGGCATATTATTTCAGCCTGCGTACCACAGTTTGAGAACCACTGCTCTACATTGTATAGCCCATTTTCTTTCGCTGGGTATGCCATCATTTGAACGCATTGTATAAAGGAGTGTGGGGAGAAGTTTTGTAGATTAACATAACATTGAATGTGGTTGTGTGAGATGTCATTATGTATGTATATGTGTGTTCAGTCTCCCTCTCATAAGAATAAGCGTCAGCAGCAGGAGTTGATTGCAGAGCTGAGGAAAAAGCAGGTGAAGGACAGCAGACACGTGTATGAGGGTAAAGACGGAGCCATTGAGGACATCATCACAGGTACACACAACCCAGCGTTCTGTTGTCGGGGCTGCTTGCAGAACATTTATTATAAAGTGTTAGTTTGAGCCACTAACCAGCTCTCAGTGACTGGTGGGAAGCTTTACTGATCAATAACAATTAACTGACCGTTGTCATTACAGGCTGATTGTGTGTGCGTGTGTGCTGTTACTGCTTACAGCTCTGAGCTGGAGTACTTCTACTAAACATGTTTACTGTAGGCTTAAAGGGGTCATATTATATCTTACGTTTCGATGAAGTTTCAAAGTTAAGTTTATTTATATACTTTGTACACCTTTTTACACACAACTCAAAAAATGATGTGGTTTATAATTAATAATGATAGCAGGGTAATAGGTCTCATTTTGCAGTGATTTTGTTATTAATTTTATCGGCTAAATAATCGTAATTTATTTTTTTACTTAAATAAAATAAGTCACTTGTATTTGCATAGCGATTTACAACAGAGATTGTTTCAAAGCAGCTTTACACAGTAAACTGTAAAACAATGTTGCTGCCTTAAATTTTATTAAGTTGAATCGAATTGGCTAAACAAGTCATTTGAATTTATGTCCATTAAATTGACTCAAACATCAAGTTAAAAACAGTATAACTTAAAAAAAAATTGTTGAAACTTTTAATATCACTAAACTTAGGGCGAAGCAGTTGCGCAGTAGGGAGTGCTGTCGCTTCACAGCAAGAAGGTCGCTCAGTTGGCGTTTCTGTGTGGAGTTTGCATGTTCTCCCTGAGTTCGCGTGGGTTTCCTCCGGGTGCTCCGGTTTCCCCCACAGTCCAAAGACATGCGGTATAGGTGAATTGGGTAGGCTAAATTGTCATGAGTGTGTGTCTATGTGTGTGTGTGGATGTTTCCCAGAAATGGGTTGCGGCTGGAAGGGCATCTGCTGTGTAAAAACGTGCTGGATAAGTTAGCGGTTCATTCCGCTGTGGTTAATTAACCCTGGATTAATAAAGGGACTCAGCCGACAAGAAAATGAATGAATCACTAAACTTAACTTACTAAAATAAATCAATCATCAAACAAAAACTTGTGAGGATTTGGGTTTTGGTAGATCCTGGATCTTTGAATCATGATAAATCATGGTTCTTCAAACCAAATATAAAATTTTTTTTTAAATATAAAAATATAATTTATTTGCTGCTCATGGTTGTTGTGAAGGACAGATCTATAAATCATGATTAGCAAGTTGTTGCAGTTGGCTGACGGCAAGACAATAGCGTAATGACATTATGCCCTTTCACACATACAGACCTTTCCGGAAAATTGCCGGCAATTTTCCGGAAAGGTTGTATGTGTGAACAGGTCCTTTTTGAAAATACCGGTAAATTCGTTCTGGCTTTTTTCCGGAAAGAGAAGTTGTAACATTACCGGCAATTTGCTGGAATGCTGCGCTGTGTGAATGCAGAAGGAAGATTCCCGTAATAAGCGCGTGCACGTCTAGAACGTGCTGACGTGAGACGTCTGCTTTAGCCAATCACAACAGTCAGACGCATTTACGTCTGCGCGGTTTGTGAGGATAAAAGCCTTTGAATATTTTTCCAGACACATTTAGCTGCTAGAAGTTAGTCAGATCACGTTTATATGTTCTTCTTAATGCCAACTGTGTAAATAATCATCGATGAGATGCTTATGATAAGCCGTTGTTTGTTTACGTTCGTGTGCCTGTGAAACAGCCTGTGAGCGCCAGCACACGTACATATTATGAACATCTCGACATGCGAAAGTGATCCTGTGAAAGTTGTTCACAATATTGATCATCCACAGAGTTTGTAATTTAGTCAAATGTTTACAAATACAAGCGCAGCCGTTTAAAGCTCATTTGTGGTGAATGATGTCAGAATTTACCGGTATTTTGGAATGGATGTGTGAATGCTCTTTTGCGGATAATTTCCGTAACGTCCTCGCCTGTGTGAACAGCGCTTTTTTCAATATACCGGTAAAGTCTTTCCGGAAATTTTCCGGATATTTACCGGTATCACTGTGTGAAAGGGGCTATTATTGAATTATTATTACATTTTCAATGAGGTTTGCAAAATTACTTAAAAGTACTATACCCCTGCTGAAAAAAACTTAAAGCTTAAGCTGGTTGGCTGGTTTTAGCTGGTCGACCAGCCTGGTTTTAGAGGGGTATTGGCCACTTCCAGGCTGGTTTCCAGCCATCTCCAGCCTAGTCTTAGCTGGACAGGCTGGAAAATGACCAGCCTGGTTTAATCTGGACATAGCTGGTTTTGGCTGGGCTCCCAGCCTGGCTAGGCTGGTCAAGCTGGTTTTAGCTAGTCATCTCTCAGCCTGACCAGCTAAGACCAGGATGGAAATGGCTGGAAACCTGAGTGTGCAGTTAGGTCTCCAGGCCTGCAGCTTCACCTTACTCGCTGAAGCTGTTTCAGAGCAATACATAAAAAATGACCACTAGGCGTCACTATGGAGACGGGTTTCGAAACGTTTCGAAGCTTCAACACATTCGCTTCAACTGTTTCAGTGTTTCATTTAGCCTCGCTCTGCCCACCACTAAAATGTACAATTGAGACTGAATGAAATGTGAATTAAGGGCACTTTAGAAATCTCTCACTCTCTCTCATTTTGAGGACTTTTACAACTATGTATAAAAACTGTTTTATTCCATTGGGAAAATGACATTCGAGTTTAATGATATGACCCCTTTATGAATAACTCATTCACTTCTAACCATTTAAAAACATCATATTTCAGAGGAGAATTTTATTGTAGTGTGAAATGTACCCTTTATGTAATCCTCTAGACAGCTCTAGAACTGTTTTAGCTGTAAACCATGTTCAAATAGTTGATATAATAGCTGCTAGTACCATGTGATTATGCTAGAGTGTGCTGTTTTGTGTAGAAAGTGCTAACATTGTGCTTGTTGCTGTGGCAGTTAAACCCTGTGTTGTTTGTATGTGTGTGTGTGTTTCGTCTGGACGCAGTGCTGAAGACTGTCCCATTTACTGCGCGCACGGCCAAACGCAGCTCGCGTTACTTCAACGAGGAGCTCCACTTCTAAAGCTTAGACTCTCTCTCTTTTAAAGGTCGCTGGATAAAGCTGCTCTCTTTCTTTCTTTCTGTGTGTGTGTGTGTGTGTGCACCCCTTCACATTCCTGGTTTGATTTCCCTGAGGGACGGCCCTACTGAATGTGTGCTGGCTGATAGATGTGGTCACGTTCATTTTTCATTTCTTTTCCCACTAAAACTCACGCATGAGGGGTGCTGGGAAGGGAGGATCTCACCTATTTTTGCTGTTGTTGCATGGAGTGTAATATGTATTCATATTTATCATTGTAACACGAATGTAATGAGGAAATGTAATGTCACAAAAAGCCAAACAGGTCAGAGTTTAGAATGTACAGCTCAACTACGCCCAGCCATTGAATTAGAGTGCTTTTGGCGCCCTCTGCAGTTTACAGTACAGAAAGAAACCTGGAAAACGAACTCCACTGGAAATGATTTGTGCTGCTTGTTCAAACTACTTATTTAAAGCTTTTTTTTTCAATTGTTTTGCCACAAATTTTCTAAACCCTGATGTCAATTTTCAAAACTCTTAACACTACTTTTAACAGACCCACCAGTGTTTAAAACTCTGTTCATTTCCTTAAAGGGCTCATAGTTTACCCCTTTATTATGATTTAATATTAATATTATGGTTCTTCTGAGTGTGCCAGTTTAGGTTCAGTTTAAAACACAGTTCAGATATTTTTATTATAATTTGTTGAAAATTGTCATGTTGGGGGCGTGTACACAGCTCGCTGTTTTAGGGGCGTGTTGCTTCACATGAAAATTTGTTTCAGCTTCCTGCCCAACGTAACAAGGGGGCGGAGCCAAGAGCTCAGCTGCTCTGTGTTTGCAACAGACAGGCAGACTAAGGGTGCTTTCACACCTGTGAATCGATTCAGTTGTTCCGAAACAGATTGCAAATGTTACATTGTTGCTCTTTTTTTTCTTGGTACGGTTCGCTTTCACACTGCAAAGTTTCTAATCGGACCAAAAGAGCTATAACAAGTCACGTGTGAGTAAACTCTCATCACATTGGTCAGAGTGTCAGGGTTTATTTTGCAGAGTCCCGCTCAGCTGTCAGGAGAGCTGGTGGTTTGGTGGTGTTTGACAAGGAGCGCGTGACGTGTCTAAAGAGTGAGGGGAGATGCGGTGGGGAGGGGTGAGAAGGGTGCGCAACGTAGCCTATTTGAGGACCGGGAGGGAGACGTGAGATTACCGGGAGATTATCAATCATTTGCGGTAATAAGGAGACTCGCGAAACTTAATACACATAATTCTCTCTTCATATAGCCGTATGCCTATTAGATATCCATAAAACACAGTGATATAATCGCGCTCGGATCGTCTTGCTTTCTCACTGCAATCGATCTGCTCCAGAGTTCGTTTCAATCAAGCCGAGACCACCTCATTCAAGCAATCTCAGAGCGATTGATTTGCCGCTGATCCGAGAGTGATTGGTGGTTTCACATATGCCAAACTAACCGCGCTAACTGGGCAAAGAAGACAGGTTCCGAAACAAAAGTGTAGGTGTGAAAGCACCCTAAAAGAAGAAGCAGGAGTGAGAGGATCAGCATACAGCCGTACATGTACTACTCGGACACAGACCAAGCAGAGTACATATATATATAAATTTTCATATATTCATATTTATATATATTTATACATACATACATTGAAGTTTTGAAAAATGAATACATTTAAAAATAGCACCATATTTTATTATCTCGTGGAAAACAGATCCAATATGGAAATCCATGCAATCTTCCTGTTGATTTTGTCATTCTAAATTTCTGGGTTGAACATGATTGATGAGTTTTATTTTTTGAACATTAGTATATGCAAATGCCACCCCAGTTGCTGTTTAGTCCTCTAAGGCTTTAATTCTCATTTCATGTCAGTTAACTTGAGCTGTCATTGCTGAAGCACTGGCCTGTTGGTTTGTGACATTATGATTTGCTCGTGTGATCATTTGTCCATGTCATTGTGAGTCATTGAGATTTTTTTGGGAAGTATTACCATGCTCACTGGTTTTCTGCATTCTCTCACTCCATCTTGTCTTGCTGTGATGGGAAGTTCTGGTATCATGTGACTTTCTGTCTTCCACACCTTTAACTGTCTGCATGAATCATGTTGAGGATTTTTCCTCATGTTCACTTCATTTGCTGCACTGACTTCATGCATTCTTTAAGTAAAGGAGAGAATTATGCTGTTGACTAAAGTATATGCATCTGAATTTAACAGAATCTCACCAAAAGAGTCTAAAAATGTCAAATTATATATATTAAAAAAAATTCATATACCACCTGTGGACCGGTTTTCAGTAAGTATAGTGTCAAAAGTTGATAGCTGATAAGACAAATTGGAGTTCAAATGCACCATGCCATCACAATCTCGCAAACTGCAACTTGTGAATACAAGTACATCAGAAGTGATACACGAACGTCAAACCATTGTCCAGTCGTGTGTTATCATAAATTGATCCAAGAAAGAACGGCCAGTCACACACTTATAAGCAGTGACCGCAGGTCCACAGAGTGACAAATCACAAGCAGCTACAACAGTTGTGACCAAGGCATCAGATTTTATTAAAGAGATAGATCACTCAAAAATCTTGCCATTATTTACTCGTCATTCACTTGAGAATTTTATTTCTTTCTGATGAACACAAAAAGCAGATATTTTGAAAAATGTTGAAACATAGTATTTCCATAGTATTTCTTTGTCCTACTATGGAAGTCAATGTTTACAAGTTTCTAACATTATTTCCCCCAAAATATCTGCTTTTGTGCTCATAAAGGTACGGAACCACCTGAGGGTGAGTACATTATCATCCCTTTAAATAGGCTCAGAGGTATAATGTTTTCATTCATTCGTTTTCGGCTCAGTCCCTTTATTAATCCGGGGTCGCCACAGCGGAATGAACCGCCAACTCATCCAGCACATTTTTACCCAGCAGATGCCCTTCCCATCACTGGGGAAAATAATATTGTTTATATTCATCAAAGGGTGACACAAGAAACACTTGTGACTTTATACTTAAGGGGTAGTTCACCCAAAATTGAAAATTCTGCCAGTATTTACTCGCCCTTCAT
Organism: Danio rerio; assembly: GCF_052040795.2. Classification (NCBI taxonomy): domain Eukaryota; kingdom Metazoa; phylum Chordata; class Actinopteri; order Cypriniformes; family Danionidae; genus Danio; species Danio rerio. The sequence goes on along the minus strand of NC_141029.1, from coordinate 4,945,963 downwards.
CCAAACCCATTTATTTCTTCTTCAAACGCAATGGAAGACATTTTGAAAAATGCTGAAACCCTGTAATCCCTGACTTCCATAGTGTTTGTTTTTTCTACTATAAAAGTCAATGGTTACAGGTTTTCAGCCGTCTTTAAAATGTCTTCTTTTCTGTTCAACAGAAGAAAGAAACTCAAAGATTTATAACCACTTGAGGCTGAGTAAACAGTAAATTAAATTGTCCTTTTTGTGTGAACGATCCATTTAACGCTGTGGCCTCCAAATTGACCTGACATGAATACAATTAAACATTTGTGGATCACACTGGAAAAGTTATGCCATGATTAAGCTACATCACCATCACCTCAAAATATATGTGACCTGGCGGACCTGCTACATTAGCATTGTATAAGATATCCCACTAAACCGAAAACCACCTAAACAAATTATTGCCTCACAACGTGCTCTGTTTTGCAGGTTAAAGGAGATCCTGTAGTTACTATATTTGGTTATAATATAATGGCTCGTCTTGGTATACGTTTTGGTGAGATTCAGCACTAAATTTAGATACAGCATAATTCTCTCATTTACCCATAGTAGATGCATAAAGTCATCCCAATGTGTTTAACATGCATGAAGCATGTTTTGAGATGGTGTTCTCATCTTTAGTTCATTTGCTTCCGTGACTTGATGCATTTCAGCAGGGTGAATAAGATCTCAACAAAACAGTCTAAAAATGTCTGTCATATAAAATATCTCTCAAAGTAAAACATGTAACTGCTCTAATATGAGCTTGAATATTTATGAACATTCAAACTTTTATTAAAGGATAGTTCACCCCGAAATGAAAATTCTATCATCATTTGATTTGTTTCAAACCGATTTAGTTTGTTTTTCTGAATATAAAAAGATGCATCTACACATACCCCAATCCTAAACCCAACCCTCAGTTATTAACATCTACACCTACCCCAACCCTCTATAAATAACATCTACACCTACCCCAACCCTCAATGATTAACATCTACATCTACCCCAACCCTAAACCCAACCCTCAATAATTAACATCTACACCTACCCCAACCCTCAATAATTAACATCTACACCTACCCCAACCCTCAATAATTAACATCTACATCTACCCCAACCCTAAACCCAACCCTCAATAATTAACATCTACACCTACCCCAACCCTCAATAATTAACATCTACATCTATCCCAACCCTAAACCCAACCCTCAATAATTAACATCTTCACCTACCCCAACCCTCAATAATTAACATCTACACCTACCCCAACCCTCAATAATTAACATCTACATCTACCCCAACCCTAAACCCAACCCTCAATAATTAACATCTACACCTACCCCAACCCTCAATAATTAACATCTACACCTACCCCAACCCTAAACCCAACCCTCAATAATTAACATCTACACCTACCCCAACCCTAAACCCAACCCTCAATATTTAACATCTACACCTACCCCAACCCTAAACCCAACCCTCAATAATTAACATCTACACCTACCCCAACCCTAAACCCAAAACCTTGGTTATTAACCTCTACATCAACCCTTAACAAAACCCTCACAGTTAACATCTACACCTACACCTCTACCTTCATCGTTATACATCTACACCTACTCCAACCCTAAACCCAAACCACACAGTTATTACCTTATACACCTACACCAACCCTAAGCAAAACCATCAAGGTTAACGTCTACACCTACCCCAACTCTAAACCCAACCCTTAATTATTAATATCTATAACTAGCCCAACCCTAAACCCAAACCTCAGATATTAACTTCTACACCAACCCTAAATCAAACCCAGTTAACATCTACACCTACCCCAACCCTCCTGGTTATTAACATCTACACCTACCCCAACCCTAAACCTCACAGTTATTAACTTCTACACCAACCCTAAGCCAAACCCTCACAGTTAACATATACACCTACACAAACCCTAAACCAAACCCTCACGGTTATTAGCATCTACAACTAGCCCAACCCTAAACCCAAACCTCAGATATTAACTTCTACACCAACCCTAAACCAAACCTTCACAGTACCTGTAGCCATTGACTCCCACAGTATTTGTATTTCTACTAGGGAAGTCAATGTTTACAGGTTTCAAACACTAAACAATTTTTAGAAATCTTATTTGTGTTCAACAGAGGATAGAAACCCCTCTAGGGTGAGCAAATAGAGAGTACATGTTCATTTTTGGGTGAACTATCTCTTTAAACACGACTGGGAAGACTTGTTTTCTTGAGATTCTCCTACATAATATTGCACTCTTAAGTTTCCACAATGCTTCATGCCTTCTACTTACCCACACATCCTGGCTTATAACACTGCACTTCTGGGAAGCTTGACACATTTTCATTGGTTTCACTGTTTAAATATGAAGTGACCGTGCAAGAGGTCAATACTTGCTTTGTTGTATCTGGACGCTGGAGCCGTTGTGCAGAGCAGCTTGAGTAATAGAGTTGATTAGCGCAGTTCTTTCAGTGGCGCTTCAGTAACACCTTCCCCGCAACTGCCTATGACCTGTTGACCTTTCCTCTTTTTGAGCCCTGGGCAGCTTGGCTCGCTGTGCTGCGGCCTGCAATCCGCTCCAACTCTAACCTCCATTTTTGTTTCCTCTCCACTCAGCCTTAAAGAAGAATAATATTACTAAATTCCCCAATGTGCACTGGAGAGTAAGGAACTCTTCCAGTAGTACCCCAGTGGATGCTACTCAGACCTGGCAAGCATCTCTCTCTTTATTATTATTATCATTGTTCATTCTGCTCCCTCCAACATTAGAGTTGCTTTCTTTTGACACTGAACATAGAAGCCATGTTCACTTTCTGTCTGTCATTCTATTTAACACACATCAGGCGTCTTGAAGTTTGACCCTCAAGGGCCGAGGCTCCAGGTACCTCATTATGTACCTCATCACCCGATTGAACTGATTTGATTAGTTAATTAGGTGATGCTGTGACCTGAGACCCTTAGACTCTGCCTTGCATAGTTTCACGCTGAACTGACCCACATGTAGAAATATAGTTTAGTCTACATTAGTGTCATTTCCATCGAGTTCTCTTCTCTAGGAGGAACACTGAGCTCAAAGCAAACGAACACTAAAAATGTCAGAATGTCACTGCTTTTGAATGAAGTACATCTGCTTAAAGTTATTTTGCAAAAGGTCAGTAAAATCTACTTGTTTAAGTTTTTTAATGTTACAGATATGACGCTTTCTTAAGATGATGTACTGGATCAGGTTCAATATGGTAGCACCCATGCTACTGTGAGGGTTTGGGTTTTGGGTTGAAGTAGATGTAGATGTTAATAATTGAGGGTTGGGTTTAGAGTTGGGGTAGGTGTAGATGTTAATATCTGTGAGCGTTGGGGTAGGTGTAGATGTTAACTGTGAGGGTTTGGTTAAAGGTTGGTGTAGAGGTCAATAACTGAGATTTGGGTTTAGAGTTGGGGTAGGTGTAGATGTTAATAACTGTGAGGGTTGGGGTAGGTGTAGATGTTAACTGTGAGGGTTTGGTTAAAGGTTGGTGTAGAGGTCAATAACTGAGGTTTGGGTTTAGATTTGGGGTAGGTGTAGATGTTAATAACTGTGAGGGTTGGTGTAGGTGTAAATGTTAACTGTGAGGGTTTGGTTGAGGGTTGGTGTAGAGGTCAATAACTGAGGTTTGGGTTTAGAGTTGGGGTAGGTGTAGATGTTAATTACTGTGAGGGTTGGGGTAGGTGTAGATGTTAACTGTGAGGGTTTGGTTAAAGGTTGGTGTAGAGGTCAATAACTGAGGTTTGGGTTTAGATTTGGGGTAGGTGTAGATGTTAATAACTGTGAGGGTCGGGGTAGGTGTAGATGTTAACTGTGAGGGTTTGGTTGAGGGTTGGTGTAGAGGTTAACTACTGAGGTTTGGGTTTAGGGTTGGGGTAGTTGTAGATGTTAGTAATTGAGGGTTGGGTTGAGAGTTGGGGTTGGTGTGCAGTAGATGTTAACTGTGTAAGTAGAGGTAGGTGTAGATGTAAACTGTAAGGGCTTGTGTAGAAGTTAAAAACTGTGGTTTGGGTTTAGGGTTGGGGTATTTATTGATTATTTTGAGTTGGGTTTAGAGTTGAGGTAATGTGTTGAAGTTGATAACTGTAAGGATTGAAGTAGCTGCAGATGTTAACTGTGAGGATTCGGTTTGGGGTTGGCGTATAAGTTATTAACTATGAGGTTTGGGTTCACAATTGGGGTAGGTGTAGATGTTAATAACCATGAGGGTTGGGGTAGGTGTAGATAATAACTGGGAGGCTGTGATTTAGGGTTGATGAAATTAATAATTGAGGTTTTGGTTTAGGTTAGTTGTAGATGTTAATAATTGAGGGTTGGGTTTAGAGTTGTGGAAGGAGTAGATGTTAATAAATGTGAGGGTTGAGGTAGGTGTAGATGTTAACTGTGAGGGTTTGGTTTAGGGTTTGCGTAGAAGTTAATAGCTGTGAGGTGAGGTTTGGGTTTAGGTTTGGGTTAGTTGTAAGTGTTAATAATTGCGGGTTGGGTTTAGAGTTGTGGTAGGTGTAGATGTCAATAACCGCGAGGGTTGAGGTTGGTGTAAATGTTAACTGTGAGGGTTTGGTTTAGGGTTCGCGTCGAAGTTAATAGCTGTGAGGTGAGGTTTGGGTTTAGGGTAGGGGTAGTTGTAGATGTTTGTAATTGAGGGTTGAAAGTTGGGGTAAGTGTAGATTTTAATAACTGTGTGGGTTAAGGTAGGTGTAGATGTAAACTGTAAGAGTTGGTGTATAAGTTAATAACTGAGGATTGGCTGGGGGTAGTTGTAGATAATAATTATTGAGGGTTGGGATTAGAGTTGAGGTAGGTGTACATGTTAATAACTGAAGGTTGAGGTAGGTGTAGATGTTAACTGTGAGGGTTGGTGTAGAGGTTAATAACTGAAGTTTGGGTTTAGGGTTGGGGTAGATGTAGATGTTAATAATCGAGGGTTGGGTATAGAGTTGGGGTAGATGTAAATAACTGAGGGTTGAGGTAAGTGTAGACGTTAACTCTGAGGGTTTGGCTTAGGTTTGGTGTAGAAGTTAATAACTGGGGTTTGGGTTTAGGGTTGGGATAGATGTAGATCTAAATAATTGTGAGGGTTGAGGTAGGTTTAGATTTTAACTGCGAGGGTTTGTTTTAGGGTTGGTGCAGAAGTTAATAACTGTGAGGTTTGAGGTAGGTGTAGATGTTAACTGTGAGGGTTTGGCGTAGGGTTGGTGTAGATCACCTCAGTTCCTGGAGGGCCGCAGCTCTACACAGTTTAGCCTTACCCTAATAAGACAACTGATCAAACTAATTGAGTCCTTGAGGCTTTTTTGAAACCCACAAGTAGGTATTTGGAAGCAGGGTTGGAACTAAAATGTGCAGTCCTGCAACCCTCCAGGAACTGGAGTTTGACACCCTGGTGTAGATGTAGAAGTTAATAAGGGTGAGGTTTGGGTTTAGGGTTGGGGTAGGTGTAGATGTTAATAACTGTGAAAGTTGGGGTGGGTGTAGATGTTGATAACTTCGAGGGTTGAAGTTTGTGTAGATGTTAACTGTGAGGGTTGGGTTTAGGGTTCAGGTAGGTTTAGATCAGGGGTGTCCAAAGCTAGTTCAAGTGTGTTAAATTGTGATGGAAACTAAAATACGCAGGACACCGACCCTCAAGGAGCGAGTTTGGACACCCCTGTTTTAGATGTTAATAACTGAGGTTTGGGGGTAGGTGTAGTAGTTAATAACTGAGGTTTGGGTTTAGAGTAGTTGTAGATGTTAATAACTGTGAGGGCTGGGTTAGTTGTAGATGTTAACAACTGAGGGTTGAGTTTAGGGTTGGAGTAGGTGTAGACATTAATAACACACAACAACCGATCGCTCATGCACGTCCATTATGTATTGAACCTGATACAGTATGTCATCCTGCAACAGGCTGCAGCGAGGACACTCTAAAAACACATTGTGTGATCTCTCGTATTTTGATTAGAAGAAAAAAAACATTTTTCATTTTCTGCAAGGGGTTCACAAACCTTTGCATGTTACAAGAGTTATTCTGTAAAAAAAATGATAATAATCTCACTACCATAACTTTTTTTGTTTTAGAATTAACTGAAATTCCAATCATCTCAATATACACATCAATTAAATGACTTAAATATTAAGTTAAACTTTATTAATTTATCAAAATATGGAGAATCATTTGTTGTCGTGACTGTCATGTTATTTTATAGTGTACTGTCATTGATAAACATGGTGCTTCAAATGCCTTTTGCTGATATTTTGTATTATAGTGCAGTGCCATTCAGACATTCAACCTCTTACTTGAGAGTTCAGATATGTTTTGTCAGTGTTTTTCCAACAACCTTGACCAAAAACTGTTTCTGTGAAAAAAGCGCCACATTTAGTACAGTAGTTTCCGTTCACATTCAGAAACTGAAATAGAACTCCAAGTGCTTTTAGTGCAGTAAAACCTCAAGCTGCTTTGCCCAGTTGGCCACCAGCATGTCCAGAAGATCTGAACCCAGAGACTGACTAAACTGTATTGTGTTCCTCCTACATCAGATCTGAGAAACCAACCTTACAGGCGCGCTGATGCCGTCAGGAGGAGTGTCCGGAGACGCTTTGATGATCCCAATTTGCGGCCTGTCAACAACGCAGAGATGGTCATGTGACGAGGGCGGAGTGAATGTAGTGAATGGAATGGAGGAGTTGACAGCTCCAGAACAACGTAATGAAGGACTGAAGATGACAGCAGGTCTGAAAGTCAAGTGCCTACACTTAACATCTGTCCAATCAGGTGTTGAATCAAACGTGTAACTGTCTTCTGTTTGTAATTTTTGTTTGTTTTATACGAAAAGTGTCTTGATCTGTCTTATATCTTAAATCGTAGATGGCGAGATCAGTGTTTCTCTTGAGAAGGTGTCAGAATGTTAAACTATTCCAACACTTGCATCATAAACCTGTACAAAAGCTGAAACATTTCAGTGCTTTCGCCACATCTGATCAATCTGGATGAGCGACTTTTTAAAGTCGACCTGAAATGGAAGTTAAGATTGTCTTGCATCCACTTGAAACAGTCCTGAAACGAGAAAAGAGTAGGCCGGTGCATGATTGGATTCATTGGTTTGTTGAAAGAATCAATGAGTTCAGAAATACTCATAGCCCCACTTTAAAGGAATTCCATGTGACCAGGAAGTGCAGATCAGTCGTTTTGAGGGGATGGGAAGGTTATAGTACTTGATTAAAGAACAAGAACTACTTACTGTATACAGTGTTGGGGAGTAACTGAATACATGTACCGGCGGTACGTATTTAGAATACTATTCATGAGTAACTTTATTCCGTTACAGTTACTATTTTTAAACAGGGTATTTAGAATACAGTTACTTTCCTAATACCATTGGAATACTTCGGCCCATGCATGTCTGGCCCATGATATTACTAAATTACCGCCGAAACCATAGAAACAGAAGCTACACTCCCGACTGCAAGTACCAGTGTTAACTCAGTGAGACTCACGCAAATGACCCTGTTCTCATGCTCTTACCTCCATTTTCTCACGCAGCAAAAGGGACGATCAGAAACACCGGACAACAACCATGTTTTTTAAATAAACTGCTTTTTTTGCCATCATTGTCCGTGAATTTGCTGCTTGATGTTTCGTTTGCGCTTTCAGAGGTTTCGTTTACGCTTCTTAAATTTGCGTTTGCTTTTCTGACACATGTGGGCGGAACTTATGGGCACCTTAGCCAAAGTTGGCAGCCCTGGTTAACTTGAGTGTACAAATATGGAGGATTCAGACCAGGGGTCCGTTCTTCGTACGTGGATTACTCAGTTAGCTGGATTTGGATATTAACGATTTGACACGATCAAGGATCGTTTCGTTCTTCAAAGCTGATCCGAGAGTTGTTGTCATGGCAACAGTTCTGCTAGGTCAAACCTGATCGGGAGCAGGTTTAATTCATATAAACAGGATTAGATCGGCTTAGTTCAAGCAAAGATAATACAGAAAGTATTTACCGAATTCTGATATTTTCTTACAGTAGTACTTATATACACTTGGGAAAATAATACATAATTTTTAAATATATATATAAAGTTATAGTCATTAATAAAATAAATAAAGTTATACATATTAATAAAACATATGCAATCTGCACCCTCGAAATGAAAGTACAAAGACTGCCATCTGGTGCAAAGAGAAAACTTATTGAAATGAACTTTTTAGATCGCTTTAGAACAAATTGTGTATAATAGAAATGCAAAATATGTGATTTTTTTTAAGCAATAATACATTTATGCAGTCATAAACATGTTTCGATAGTTAATATGCCAGTGATTTGATGCTTCACAAAAGTTGCAGACGCCTTTACCAATATCAAAATGCTTTTGTAAACAACCAGTTATTCTTTATACACCGATTAAAAAACGGCTACATTAATAAAGAAAATCTTTTCTAAATGTAGAACTAAATGCATTGATTTGCATTGAAATACATGATGAATACTCTTGTCTTGACAAATGAAAGTGTAAAGCCTGCAGCTCATAACAAATGTGGAAAGTTCTTGCGTGTCATATTAAACAAAACGGTTACTGCTAATTTGATGTAATTTTGCTCACATGGATAATTGAATATTAATCAGATGATGTCATTACGCTGCTATGCCGTCAGCCAATCGTTGCATTGCTGATCATGATTTCGAGGATCGATAGATCTGTCCTTCATAACACACGCAGCGATCTCAGATCAGTTCATCCAAACATTCTAATCTGATTCGCGAACTTGTTTGAAGAACCAAATTAGCGAGAGATCAGTTATCAAGATTAAAAGATCCAGGATCTGCCAAATCATCTTAGATCATTTAAGCGAGGTACGAAGAACGGACCCCAGGAGCTCGAGGGGTTGGAGCTGCAACCGAAGCAACCTTCTAGCAGCAGGAAAAAATGCATTCACGTCTTGGAAGTTCAAGTATTTTTTCTCTTTAAAGAATTAGAGGGGTGAGCGAAACCTGACAGTGCAGTGCAATCTCTGCCTGCCAGCTAACAACCTTAAAACAAAACTTGTTCATTTTGAGGTTTACATTTTTGTAAAGCAAACACATTTTGCATTCTTCTAATATTTGCAATATTGTTCTTAGGTGAGACGTTTTTATAATAGAAATTAAAATAGATACGACCTGTTACATTACCTTGGTTTTACATAAACTATTTTGAAGTTTTTTCTTTTCTTTAATAGACTTGAAGGCTGTTTTCAAGGGGAAGTATTCCAAGTGTTTATAATACAGTAACAGGATTAAGCAAAGTAACGGAATATGTTACAAAATACATTTTAAAGCAGGTATTCTGTAACTAAATACATTTACAACTAAATACATACAATACATTTATTCTCCCCAACACTGACTGTATACATGTAAAAATAAGAAGAGGACATTTTGATTTGAAGGCGACTTTATGTTAGCTGAAACTGGCCACATTCCTTGTTGAGAAAAAAATATAATAGAGCATAAGAAAGGTTTAAGGAAGTTAAAGCTGTGTTGTAAAATGTTGATGGCTGGAGATGCTGCAGGTTGCGACACGGATATAAACAACATGAGCATTGTTGAAAGAAGATGGAGTGTAGGAGTGTTTGTATGTGTCGTATTATGAAAGACTTCAGGCAAGTAGGAGAAAGTTTAAGGAAAGGATTGATGTTGCTAAGGAAAATGTGAAATTATGAACTGGAGTATCTCGCATTTCTGGAAACAAGTCTAAATGAAGTGCTGTATGCAAATTACCTGATAAAAGTCGTGGATTCCACTTGTAAGAGCAACAAATAATAACTTGACTTCTAGTTGATCATTTGGAAAAAGTAGCAGAAGGTGGATTTAACAGATGAATCTTCTGTTGAACTGCATCCCAATCATCACAAATACTGCAGAAGACCTACTAGAACAAGATTCATGGATGGATACAAGATTCTCACAGAAATCAGTCAAGTATGGTGAAGGAAAAATCATGGTTTGGGCTGAAATTCAGTAGGGGTGTGCGAGAGATCTGCAGAGTGGATGGCAACATCAACAGCCTGAGGTATCAAGACATTTGTGCTGCCCATTACATTACTAACCACAGGAGAGGGCGAATTCTTCAGCAGGATAGCGCTCCTTCTCATACCTCAGCCTCCACATTAAAGTTCCTGAAAGCAAAGAAGGTCAAGGTGCTCCTAGATTGGCCAGCCCAGTCAATAGACATGAACATTATTGAGCATGTCTGGGGTAAGATGAATGAGGAGGCACTAAAGATGAATCCAAAGAATCCTATTGAACTCAGGGAGTCCTGCAAGAACACTGAGTTATTTGAGTCAGTGCTGAGATGTATGATGCAGTCCTCCAAGCTCATGGGAGTCAGACACAATATTCATTCTTTTTCCACTGCACAATGACTTTAAATTCTATACTGTACATAATTTTTGTTCAGTGACAAGACTTTTGTCTAAGCAAAGTCAGACCTTACTGTCCTAAATAAATAATTTAAAATCAAGGCATGATCATATTTTATTTTGGTCAAATAAGCGTAATCTAGAGGCCTTTGCCATTTATATAAGCCACTTCTGATACCAAATGATCCACTAGAAGTCAAGTTATTATTTGCTGTTCCTAAAACTTGAATAAGCGTCAAGACTTCTGTCAGGGAGTGTAATCGGGTTCAAACCGTTTTTTTTTTTTTTTTTTTTAAATGAATGAAAATTCTGGAATCATACTCTTTAAAATTGCATTTCTGAAAGTTTCTTTGATTGACTACAGGCCTTGATATCTGACACAGTAAAAAGCAAGAAAAAAGGAGATTACACTAAATAAATATAAAAATGCTGGATTGCCGTAACCCAATGTTGGTTATGATAATACAATAGATATTCACCTTATTCTCAGCTGACGAGTGGGCGCTGCCATTTGAATCTTTTTGTCTCGCGACTTCCGGTCACATTCACTTCCATTCATTTTTTGACGTTAAAAACTGCTCGTTACGCTGCTTGATGTTGCAATTTAATATTTTCTTATTATATTATGCTACTTGGTCTGTGTACTCATGCAAACATTTGTTTGTTGAGCAAGTAGTTTGGCCATTTTCTGCCGTTTATTATTCCTTGTCATTTCTCCCATAGGCGACTGAATCGGAAGTTCTAAGACAATCGCGAAAACAGGCGCACTTCCGCATTTTAGAATAAGGTCAATAGGCAAAAGCAACAACAACGTTGTTTGTGTCCACATTTTACCCAACACTGGGTTATTTTCATTCATTTTCTTTTCGGCTTAGTCCCTTTATTAATCCGGGGTCGCCACAGCAGAATGAGCCACTAACTTATCCAGCATATGTTTTCTGCAGCGGATGCCCTTCCGGCTGCAACCCATCACTGGGAAATACCCATACAGTCTCATTCACACACATACACTACGGCCAATTTAGCTTACCCAATTCACCTATATCGCATGTCTTTGGACTTGTGGGGGAAACTGGAGCACCCAGATGAATCTCAAGCGAACATGGGGAAAACATGCAAACTCCACACAGAAATGCCAACTGACCCAGCCGAGGCTCGAACGAGTGATCTTCTTACTCTGAGGTGATAGCGCTTACCATGTCGCCCACTGGGTTACTTTTTGCAAATAAATTTAAGACACTTTCTAAGAGTAACTGTTGGGTTATTACACTTTTCAACAGCTGAGTTTGTCAATATATGAACCAAAGTTGGGTTACAACATCCCAGCATTTTTCTATTGATTTTAAAGCAATCAATTGACTTAAAGTGAGTAAACTATTTGCTTTAAATAAGCAAATTAACAATGTGAATAACTATAAAAGCCCTTGGTTACTGTTCAAATGGACAACCCTGTTATGTTCGTGACTGTTTTGACAAAATTTTTACCTCTTCCCAACAGAGAAAACCACCAAACAATAAGAATATATAATAATATGGTGTGGCTATTTAATAATAAATGTGTTTATAATGGAAGTCAATGAGGCAAAAACAGCCCTGAACATAATGGAAGGGTAGTGAATTTGCCCAGAGTGTATTGTTGAGTTTTTGAAAAATTTCAAATCACTGTCCTAAACCATGTGTCAAAATAAGATTTGCCACCAAAAAGCGTTCCATTTGCTGAAACACGAAGAAACTTGTGTCCAAATGAAGACTCTAAATCAGCCCAGAGTGGATGCAAACATCCCCAACCGCACACAAGGGTGAACAGTTTCAAGTAACAACGGGTTTGCTCGCTTTTTACAGTGTAAAGGCAACTTTTGTTGTTGTTTTTTCACTTCGATGTGAAAGGTTTGAAACCCCTGAGCTGCTGCATACTCTAAGCAAACATTCAGACAGCGTCCATTCGATTTAACATAGATTTGAACATATATTTAAACATGCTGCTTGTCTACATCTCAGTAAGAAATTAACAGCAGTTAAGAATCTAATAATCATGATGGCTTTTACCGTACATGAGCTCTGCTATTAGGCACTCCAGTTTAGTCATTGAGTTTGCTCGAAGTATATCTGGGCCTTAAATGAGCAGTGTCGAGGGATTATAGGTAAGAAAAAAAGTCTGTAAAAACTGACAACGATGAAAGAAAAATGGACATCGATGCACTTTGAATGAATTACATGACAACGTAAAAGTGCAGTTTTGAAAGCGTGAACTCAAACGTGATGACTTTGTGATTCGATGATTTTGATAGGCTCGCTGCTTTTTCTAAATCATTAATGATTGTTTGCATTAAAGCCAATGTTCCACTGATTACCAGCAACGTAACACAAGTTTATCAGTACATTAACACAATCAATAGGTCATCTACTGTACCACAACACTCTGAGCTACAATTATAAGTAAATGCATAAACAATTCTTTAACAGAAACATCAGCTCAATGCTATATCTGCCTCTATTGGAAGTGCGTTACTAATAAGGGCTGATTAAGTGAGCTGTGGTAATGCACGTCTTAAAGATAGGTCTTTGGACACACGCAATTCCTTAATGAATTTCCACTTGCCACTACTTACTGCATTAATAGTCTGTGTGTGTGCGTGTGTGTGTGGTGGGGGGGGGGGGGGGGATGTGTATGGCCACTGACCACAACCGCCAGCTTTATTCCCTGTGGTCCTGGTTCATCTCTACACTAGATCAGGGGTCTTTTTATAGATATAATCTTTGAAGGTCTGCAATAAACCAATAATCAAATGATGTTGATGAGAAGTGCTTTCACCAGGGTTCCCACACTAAGCCAATTGTAAAATTCCAAGATTTTGCCTGATTTTCAATGATTGAAAAGATGAACCTCCACAGTTTAGTCACGCTACAGTGACCACCGATTACTTTTGACTGGGGGAGGGTAAGGTTTATGGCTTCATGACATTACCAAGGAGCACTCATCATTCTGGAAGGCCTGGTGGATGACCTGAAGTGTGGCATCTGTCCTTGCGGACCATGTCCACTCCTACTGTACATGGGGATTGGTTTTGCTCAGCATGATGCCATCTCTCAAGGATAATGCGGTGCATCATACATCTTGTGATGTACGTGTGTCTAGATGACCAACATAAGTTTACTGTACTGGCTTAAACCCAATTGAGAATCTGTGGGACCACCTGGATTGGGTTGTTCACCTTGGATCCTTAACCACCCAACCTAGATCTCGGTCCTGAAGGATTGGTGTTCTGCGGTAAACTCATCCTGGTGCCCTTCAAAGCACACACATGCACTGTGTCCTGCTGGAAGATGCTGTCATGCTATAAAAAAAAAAAACAATGCACATGTAGGGGTGGACGTGGTCCACAAGGACAGATGCACACTTCCATTGATAACAGTGCCTTCTAGAAAGATAGGTGCACCCAAGGAATGCCACAAAAACATTCCCCAGACTAAACCACTGCCACCTTTAGCTGAAGGTAATCGGTGGTCAGGTTAACAAGACTGGATTGTGTACAAAAGTTTCTGATATTCAGTGACTTGAACAACAAAAACTTTTTAAAATTCCCTGACTTTTAATGTCTGGAATAGACTTTTTTTAAATCTTTATGATAATCCGGAAGTTCCATGACCCGTGGGAACCTTTTATCACTTGTAGTATCTAGAAAACCAATCAATTCTTGCAGTTTGCCATTCCAAAGCAAAGAATTTAGGTGTTAAGAGGTGCTCTTCTAAGCCGCGGTCACACTGCACTTTTTGCCTCTTCTATTGATACAGATGCGAATGCGGCAGATTGGAGACGCAAGTCTTGCAACAAGTTTCACATGTCGCTGCATTCCAAAGTTCAAGGTTGGTGAACGGTCCGTGTATCTTTTGGTCATTGGATTTAAATTTTAAAAACGAATATTGAAAAACTAAAAAGGAGCTGTTTTTTGGTTCTTGTTTTCAAATTCAAAAACGAATATTGAAAAATGAGGCATTTTTCTTTTTTATGGTGAAAAACAAAAAGCTAAATTCAATATTTATATTAATACATATATTTAGATTATATATATATATATATATATATATATATATATATATATATATATATATATATATATATATATATATATATATATATACACACACACACACACACACACACACACACACACACACACACACACACACACACACACACACACATATATACATACAATATTAAATGGAACAACATATTTGCTGATATATGCATTATTTGCATTGCTTTACAAAACAGTTTTCTGAAAATAAAGTTTATGTTAAAATCACTTCCACTTCAGGAGTGACAGTAACATTGGACATTCATTTGGAATCATTGCGCACATTGCAACAAGTCATCTCTCCGCATTATAATTCGAAATTTAAAAAAAATTATAATTAATTTAATCTGAAAGGCCTTCAGCATGTTTCAAAACACATCAAGCATCCCAATGTCTTCCAAACCCGACTATTGGACAACATTACCAAAACTTTGCTATGGTTGATAATGAGCTTTAAGACAGCCAGTGTGTCTTCACTCCAAATACACATCTTCACTCCAAATACAGCATATTCTATTGCCTAAAATAACCTATAATCATATATATATATATATATATATATATATATATATATATATATATATATATATATATACATATATATATATATATATATATATATATATATATATATATATATATATAGATAGATATAGATAGATAGATAGATAGATAGATAGATAGATAGATAGATAGATAGATAGATAGATAGATAGATAGATAGATAGATAGATATTAGCCCCCCTCCCCCTTTTGATTTTTTCTTTTTTAAATATTTCCCAAAAGATAATTAACAAAGCAAGGAAATTTTCAAAGCATGTCTGATAATATTTTTTCTTCAGGAGAAAGTCTTATTTGCTTTATTTCGGCTAGAATAAAAGCTGTTTTAAATTTTTTAAAGCCCATTTTAAGGTCAAAATTATTAGCTCCTTTTACCTAACTTTTTTCAGTAGACTACAGAACAAAAAATTGTTATAAAATAACTTGCCAACTTACCCTAACCTGCCCAGTTAACCTAATTAACCTAGTTAAGCCTTTAAATGTCACTATAAGCTGTATAGAAGTGTCTTGAAAAATATCTAGTCAAATGTTATTTACTGTCATCATGGCAGAGATAAAAAAATAAATAAATAAAATCAGTTATTAGAGATGAGTTATAAAAATTATTATTTTTAGAAATGTGTTGAAAAAAAAAATCTGCTCTCTGTAAACCGGATATTGGGAAAAAAAACAAACAGGGGGGCTAATACTTCTGACTTCAACTGTATGATATATTGCCTAGTTACCCTAATTAACTTAACCAGTTACTGCCTTTCTGGTTTCAGAATATACTTAAAAAAAAAAAAAATTAAACAAGCTTTTATTAGTTTAGTTTTCTGGTGATTTAATTTTTTTGCTATTTGAAGTAAATAATAAAAATCAAATCATTTTTGAATTTTGCTTTTCAGTTTTTCCACCATGAATAAGACAAAAACCTCGTATTTCAATATTCGTTTTTGAATTTTAAAATGAAAATCAAAATGTCTTTTTTTAATATACGTTTCTAAAATAAAATTCCAATGACCAAAAGATACACAGACCAAGAACTCTGACCTGTGAAATCAAATCACGATTATGTGGGACTAATAGAAGATCAAAACTTGACCTCTCTATACAGAAATATAAATTATGGAGCAATTACTTGCTTTATCGATGTCAAATCATCTTGTTTTGGAATGCCACTTTTCCTAGTGCCATACAAAAAAAAACATTCGCAAGCTTAAACTCCAGTGTGAGCGCAGCTTTAGAGAATAACTAGAAGGTAGAGATATGAAACCATTACCAACTCATTATTTCAAGACCATTCACGATAGTTCATATCTGAAATGAAAGCAGCTTTTTAATTATCCAAAATCCATCCTTTTGAGAAACGATCTTAGATCAGACAATATGTCAGATTTCCTAAATGAGGCTCTGGGTTTTTATTTCTTACTTTTGGTCAGATGGGAAAGAAAGCCTGAACTAATCTCTCCGTGTGGTTCTACAATGATCGATGAAAACAACATGTTTCTTGTGATGTGTAATACTATTTATAAGCGAACATAAATTCAAAATTGTTAAATGTACAGATATTTTGATACGAAATTGTTCAAATCTTTTTAACTTTTTAATCTTCTAATAATGTACATACTGTTTAAAAAAACAAAACAAAAAAAATTCAGCTTTACTACAAACATCTGAATACTTTAACTTATAGTTTTCTCCTTTTATTTCTGCATTTTGTATATTTAATTAAACTGAAAACCTGGATCAGGCCTTTTAGACATGCGGCACAGTAGAACGTCACTGTTTACTACAGTAAAACACGTCAGACAGATGCAGGACTAGTATTATAGCCATTATAGTAGTCTGTCTCTGCGCTTCACGCCTAAAAACTGGATTAACCTGGCAGGTTTGTTTGTTTTTTCCTTCTGAAATCAGTGTATTCTAGGCATTGTATGCTTACTACAAAAATGATCTGTTCTCAGATTTAAAATGAGCTGATTTGTCATGTCTGATTAAAATATTTACACAACACTGCTTGTGTGTTTTTCTTGAGAGGGTATATGGAAGACATTGGGTGGCTAATAATTCTGACTTCAACTGTATGTGTGTGTGTGTGTGTGTGTGTATATATATATATATATATATATATATATTTTTTTTTTTTTTTTTTTTATGTACATTTGTGTATATACATTAGATTAGTCGATATTAAACCCCAAACTAGAACTAATCTGACAAGAAAATAATGAGATGACAAAATTCAAAAAAATTTGTACACCCAAATTAATATGCTTAAGATAAAAAAAATATATAAATAAATTAATAAATGAATGGTTTAATATTTATAATAATATTTAATGGATTAATTAATTTATTTGTTTATGTATTTGTGTAATTAGCTAAAGTTAATATGTTGGGGGAAAATACAAATTATTTTATTAACTGTTTGAATTACATTTCATAATAAAAAACAAAACAATAATCAATTGATTATTTAATAATTATTATAATGAAAGGTTTAATATTTATAATAAAAATTAATGAATTAATTAGTTGGGTATATGACTGGGTAATCAAACCAAATTAATGTGTTAGGAGACAATATACATTTTTTAATTATAATTAATGATTTAATAATTGTCGTAATTACTGGTTTAAAACTACTACAATTTGGGAAGTATAACGATTACTACAATAGCTATAACACATTAATAATTACTTGATCATTTAATGATAATAATTAATGGTTAAAGATTTATAATAATAATTAATAAACTAATGAATATACTTGGGTATATGACTGGTTAATGAACCCAAATTACAGTTGGCAGAAAAATAAAAGATTAAAAATGATGGATTAATATGTAATGAATTAATAATTACATATAATACAATAAAAAAATATATACACACATATATATGTAATATTATACAATCAATATTTAATTATAATGAATAATTTAATAATTATTACTTTTAACGGATTACATTTATTATATTTTTTACTTATTAAATAATAACATTAATTTTGTATAATTATACACACACACACAAAACACATATAATTATAATTAGTAATTATAATTAAAGTGTTTTGTGTCTAAATATCCACATAAGAAAACATGAATAAAGCTCAAGCTACACTTTAACAAATATACTACTAATAAATCAAAATAAATAATGTAACTAATTATAAAGCAACAAAGAAACCTTTTTTCATAGTTTATTTGTCAAAATTCAAGTTGAAAACAATGCTGCAGATATTTGATTTACTTTCATACGGATAATAACATTGCTTTCCAAAAATGGCTTCCACATACAATTGTACAGATTAATCTGAAGCTGAATATCAGGTGTGTTCTTTGTTTTCTTCAGGCTTGGTAATTTCCTCCGGTAATGTTTAAAACTATTGGCAATAACAAATTTACAACTACCTAAAAAAAGGTTCTGCAGTTAAAGGCAACATAACGCTTGCAACCTCTGAAAATAATCTTACAAAAACAAAATCAAGCATGTGCCCAGATGAAGAAGAGTGCTGATGTTCAGACAAACCGTGTCTCTCGCAGAGATTCATCTGAATATCCACTGCTCAGATGCTGATAGAGACTCTGCCAGCAAACTCTAGGAGGACACAACATTACAGGAATGCAAGAGAGAGAGGCGGAGATGGACAAACACACACACACACACACACACACACATACAAACAGAGGGATTTACGGAGCATCCAGCTGCTCTAGAAGTGTGCGCCGCCTCTTCTCCAGCTCTCCTTCACTCAGTTCACTGCCAGACGTATCCCATCCACCCTGACAAACACATACATGTATTCAGATATGATCTATTCAGATATTCAAACAACATTTGGTTTGTCTGTGATTGTATATTGCAATATTAATGTATTAAAGGGGACCTACTATGCAAAAATCTCTTCTATATGGCAGCAGTGTGTAAAAATAGCCAGCCTCTAATGATCAAAATGTATGAAATCTTTTGTTTTATAAATCGCACTTGATGAAACCGTCTGCAGAAACACTTTGATTGGCATTCTCTCTTTGTACGTGTCATCAGAGGAGGAAAGCCCCGCCCATTAGTGATGATCTCCCCCTCATTAGCATAGACAGCCCTGAGTGAGAAGCAGCTGTCTGCCATTTGAGTCTACACTCTGTACTTGTTGAAGGTCATTTTCATAAGAGGACTGAGAGCACATGTAATGTAATGTATTTTTGTTTTGTTTTTTTTATTTAATGCCATGTCAGCAACCAAGGCTATTTTCATGGCAGGAATCTTTCAACAATAAATATACAATTTAAAAATCCACAAACAAAATAAAACAAATTAAATAAGATTTTTTTGTGTTAATACATGATAAAAATTCTAAAATCTTCTCTGGTTTCACTTTGTTAAAAATGTCCTTTTCATAAAAAAGTCCTTCTGGAATCAGTAAAAGCAGTACAGTCCAGTAAAATATGTTTTACAGTAAGAGGAGTTTTGCAGAACAAACACTGAGTAGGGTTTTCACCTTGGAGCAGAAAACCATGTGTTATTCTCGTTTGCCCAATACGACATCTGGTAAAAACTACTTGATCAAATCGATTCTTAAAATGTCTTAAAATTCTGTGTGAAATTTCAGGTTGGATTTCGTGTAATTTATTGTTTTCTAATGCATCCCATTCCTTTTGCCACTTGTTTAAAATGTAAGCGTTTATAAAAGGTTTCATCTCTGACGGAGGGATTTGCCATTTGTTCACTACTTGCTTCAAAAGCATCTTTAGCAGCTGCATCAGCTCGCTCATTCCCTGAAAGTCCGACATGTCCTGGAACCCAGCAGAAAATGATGTGATAAAACTGATTTTGTAGTTGGTGAACTTTAGTTCAAATATTATCAATCAAAAGATGATCATTCTTTGAAGATTCCATAACTTGGAGGCATGATTTAGAGTCTGTAAAAATGATAGATTTCTTTTGTTGGGCATTTTCTATAAACTCCAATGCTAAAAGTAAAGCGCTGGCTTCAGCTGTAAATATGGAGCATTCTTTAGGCAGACTGATTCCATAATGTTGTTGGACTGAGAGCACAATCTCATTTGAATGTAAAGTGACAGTCAACAAAACAGCACAATTTGGATCAAAGCCTAAAAGGGGCAATTATAAAAGATGATCTGTGTGGTATTTTGAGCTGAAACTTCACACATACCCACTCTAGGCACATCAGAGACTTATTTTACGTCTTATAAAAAGGGCTATAAAAGGTCTGCTTTCAATAACTATTTGGAAAGAACTCTTAACTAGGCCCACAAAAAATCTGCGCACACAGAAATCCACAGATTTTTAGATCATCGAGTTTAGGGTTGGGCGATGACGACCAATTTCAATAGTATCTGGATGCAGCCTTTATGATGCATTACTCAGCGATGCAATGTGAGACACAATGCACTGAAATGGAGCGAGTGACGTCACTGTGATGGCTAGGGTTAGGGGTGGGGTTAGGTGAGCCCATTAAAAAGCATTGGATGCAGCTCAGATTGCACTGCACCAGGTCTGCATCCAGACCCGATGTAGGAGGCGGTGTTTGACAGAGTGTGCACGACATGTCTGAAGAGCGAGGAGGGATCCGGTGGTGAGGGGTGCACGAACTATTTGAGGACCGGGAGAGAGAGGAGCGATTTCCTGGAGATTATCACTCGTTTGCGGGCATCCGGGAGTCGTTTGCAGGCATCCGGGAGTCTCTATGCATTTGCGGGACACTTACGGAACTTCCAGGAGACTATGGATGTCTGAATATCACGTTTAACAACTATGGTGAAACGCAAACCAGCGGTACATCCTTGACATACTGTCCGACATGCACTGCTCTCTGGAGCTCAGACGAGTGCATGACAGTGTGTGTGTGGTCACGTGATGTGCGTTTTCAGCAGACGGAGGGCTGTTCAGAAATGCTAGGTAAAACAAGGTGTGGATCATTTTCGTTCTACGAACACTAAGACGCATTAGTGTAAACAGGCCTGAGTGTGTATTTTTCACGAGTGGGTTTGCGAAAGGGGGCGGGGCGGAGAATCGGCGATGCCGACTCAGCATCATGTTGTCTATTGGCCATCGGCGATAGACGATGGCATTGTCTATCGGCCCAACCCTAATTGAGTCTACGTATTTACTTGTGTAAATTTACATTTATTCAGTTTTTAAATTAATTTCCCTAATATTATTGTGATATAATAATTGTAATATTAACATGTTCATATGATTTATTTACAATACAGTTTGTTAAGTAATAATTTCTGTCTTTTAGTAGATGTATTATATAAGAGACTGGCTTTGTTTCCCAAATAAGTGGATCTAATTGGATTTGCATTGAACACATTAAATAAAAGCTAAGAATGTATTATTTTTTATTTATATATATATCAGGTTTTTAGTTATGATACTTCCAAAATCATTACGCATAAATCCACAAATTGTGTACTAAATTCTCCACAGGAATAGCAAAAAATGTGCACAGATTCTGTCAGGCCCAACTCATGACTAACATTGTGGTAATTTTATAGAGTATGTGTATATTATAAATAATGTTGGGCATTAACGGAATACTAGTAATGGGTTACTGTAACGGCATTGCTTTTGACAGTAGCTAATACTGTAACGCTTTAATATAGTAACTTCGTTATCGTCACAATATGATTCGTTTGTTCGTTACTTAGTAAGTTAATAAATTTGACCACTGTAAAGAAGACACATTGTGTAAGAGAGACCAAATTTTGTATTTCGACTACATTTTGGTTCTTTTCAACTGGTTCAGAAAAAAGCCAGCAGTGTGGTGTGAAAACAACCCAAAGAAGGCAGAAAATGCAACAATGTATCATTTATTGCCCTTGGTCCGGACCAAATGAAGTGAACTAAAGATGTGAAAGCATCCTTAAAGTATAAACAAATGATGAGCACAAATGAATACAAAGATACAAATGAAATAGTGCGTTAGGATTTTCTGGATATTCTGAAGTAAGATAATGTAACCAAACAATGTGATCAAATGTAAAAGAACACTGTATAGTATTTACTGTAATAAAAACACAATTAATATTGTGCTGAAATAAGATCTAAAATAACTTTCAGATAACCCTTGAGAGAGTGTGTGAAGTTTCAGCTGAAAACAGCCACCAAATAATGTTGAAGAATGAAAATTAGGTTGGCTATTTTGTCTCAATGCTGTCACACAACTGTGCTTAAACCCCTTATAAAAGGGATTTTTGCATAACAGCTCCCCTTTAAAGTCACATATTTAATCAATACTTGTGCCAAAATGGTTTAAGTTAGCTTGAAATTTCAGTCACATGCTTTTAAAGATAGATTCATTCTGAACTGCTTCCTGGTTAATTCTAATCACAATTCAACATTGTGTATTTTGTGATGTGAATATTTGCACACTGCTATATCTACAATGCAACATCAACACACGAGTGCTCACCTCTTCTTTAGCACTCTTTCTTTTGGGGGATTTCTGTTTGGATTCTCCACGCAGCTTGGCTCTGGATTTGTCGTTCTCTTTATCTTTGTCCTTCTCTCTTCCTTTCCGCTCTCTCTCTCCTTCAGACTCAGGGGAACCCTGCAGGGTGACGTGTGGTATTCCGTAAATTGCTCATTACCCTATATTAGCCTTGTAAAACTAGAAATATTAAAACTTAATGTGTGCTTAATGAGAGTAAATGAGGAATTGCACCTCATTTCAGGAATAGCCATAGGCTAAATACAACTTTAAGACCTTTTTGAGTTTCTTTCTCAACATGAAGGAAAAAATTTTGGAAAATGCTCCAACTATCAAATTATCCAATAATCAAATCATATGTTGGAGAAAAGGAATTCATTTGTATTACTTTTGTGTTTTTATTTATTAGAAAAATGTTTAGACTAACAGATTAATTAATCTTTTTTATTGTATTACAACACATCTTGACCAGACACACTTCCTCTTTTTACTGTGCTGCATACTTAGAAAAACTGCTGACCAGAGGAAAAAGCAGAGTAAGAATAAATTTTGCGTTTGTTCCAGACTTCTGTCTGGACATGCCACAAGGAGGAGCATGATCTTTGTAGAAGTTGTGAAATATATTGAAGATGCACATAATTGTTCAGTTCTGGTATGCAGAGAAGGGTTGGGGAAAGAGGAAGTATGTCTGGGGGTTACAAGAGCCAAAGGTCTGCAGAATGAATGATAAGTGACGTTACACCAAACTCCACCTGTTAATATCAGTTGTGTATATATGCTGCTGTCAGGAAATGCAAGTTAGTTGCGAACCTCTTGAATTCTTGTATTGCATTGGGGTAACGTAGCCTAGAGCTCTGTCATCTAATTATTAATTTGTATCTAATAAATTACTAATATTTTTGGCATTGAAGAAAACACTCTCCAGACTTTTTCTTATTGAACACGCATGGAATTGACTTGATATTCCAGCACATAGTATTTTTCTTATCTATTATGCAAGTCCTTTTAAGGCAAGTCATTTCACTCAGTGGCCAGCTTTGAAACGCCTATTGGGCAGTATGCTCAGACATTCTGTTTGAATGGGGAACCATTAAATTCTCCAAAATGCTCCCCAAGCTTACAATTAAATATCATATTAGGAATCACCAATAAAATTAAACAACAACCGTCTCTTTAGTTTCATTTCTAAATGTTCGAATCACAAAAAATCTGCAGAAACTCACATCTGGCCCCCCTCGCCCTGAGAATCTTCAGTCTAGCAATCAATGATTGTGAAGAAAGGCCAGCAGAGACTGTACTTCCTTCATCAGCTGAGGAAGTTCAACCTCCCACAGGAGCTGCTCGTACAGTTCTACTCAGTTGTCATCCAATCCATCCTCTGCACTTCATACACCATCTGGTTCGGCTCAGCTGCCAAAGCAGACCTCCTTAGACTACAGCGAATAGTCCGGACTGCTAACCGAATCACTGGCACTACCCTTCCTACACTTCAAGAACTGTACTCTTCCAGAGTGAGTAAAAGAGCTCGCAAAATCACTCGGGACGCCTCGCACCCAGCACACTTCCTGTTCGAACTGTTACCGTCTGGTCGGCACTACAGAGCACAAAAACAGGCAGACACATCGAAAGTTTCTTTCCCCAGGCCATCTACCTCATGAACAGTTAATATTCCCCTACTGTGCAATAAACATGTGCAATGCCTTCTCATACGCACTTGTACAAAGCATCTTATAACAATATACAAAGCAATACTTTTTCATACGCATTTGTACCAAGCGGCAACCTAACACTCTCCCTCGGGAAGACAACACAGAAGTAACTGAAACTGTAATTCATCGAAATTCCGCTAGTCCTGGCTCTATATGAAGCAAATTTCTATTGACCCCACTGTTAGAATGGTCAACTTTACAGCATAAAAAAGGGTGTTTACAGCCTGGTACAAAGAACAATTTTGGTTCATATAGCTATTATTACCCTTCATGACAACTGTGAGGAGGGTGAATTTTTTATAACTCATCCATTTCCTTTATATTAGGTTATATTAAGTCTGTATAATTAAGGGCGTGGCCATTTGAGTGACAGCTAACTTCACCTCAGCTGATTCCGGCTGATGAGTCACTGAACTAGGCTTATGCATCTTATTTTGTGATGTTATATGTGGCATTACAGTCAGTTGCTTTTTGGAATTACTTCTTACAATTATCAGATGATATGGCATGCTGTGTGCACTTAACTATATAAAAAATTAAATGTATTCCTGTGGTTTTCAGCACCATTACTCCAGGTTTACCAGCCTGTGTTAATGCAATTTATGTAGTATCGCATGAAAAACAAGATATAATAAAAAATAAACAACAATACACTCAAGTCAAGATTCTATAGGTAATCTTGACACTAAACTCACGAAACAATACTATCTCAATGTTGTAGGATAAATAAAAAGAGTTTAATATTAGTATATTAGTGTCATTAGGCTAAAATCAGTTGGTAAAACAATTCTTATGGTTTTTATTCAGAAAACTTGATCGTTTTTACAAACATAAACATGAACATAAAACAATTAAGTAAACCTTATCGATTTGTGTTGGGACAACATGATGGAATTGTGTGGAAGCCAGCATTTTTTTACTTAAGAGTAACTGTACTTCCACTGACACTCTAGGAATGTTTCTATAGGTCGGACATTCATATTAAACAAGCTTAATAATGCATCATATCATTTAAATCAGAGACATTTTTATATGATATCGAGACCCCTAAAAATCCCTTAATTTGCAAACTTTTTTTCATTGGTTGGTTGTGTGAATCGGAGATGGAAAGGCATTTGCTGTATAAACTCGGTCAATCCCAATCAGCTGTCTTTATTATGCTAGCCTTGTTTTCTGATGTTACTAGTTTACCAATACTAGTCAGCCACTCTTAACAACTTAAAAACTAGTTTGCATTTGGGATTTTTTTTTTTTTTTTGGTAAAAGATTTGCCTCGCAAGGATGCATCACACAATCCCTCAGAAATCATTCTAATGTCCTGTTTTTTGGCAATATTATTATTGCTACTCAAAAATGTAGAATGATTTTTGTTATTTTTAATGTCGAAAACATTTTCTTTTGACTCATGCATTGTTCACACATATATTAAATTTAAATCTTTTTAGCAACATAATCAGGTTCATAGTCAACCATTTGAAGTAATTGGATGTAAAATGAAAAGCTTAAAAGAAAAAAAAAAAGACAAGGTTGTTTGTACTCACAGACTTATGTCGTCTTTTCTTTCCCTTCTTCTTGTGTTTCTTCGATTTCTTATAACTTCTCTCTGTAAAGATCAATACCCCATGCTGTCAAATGCTCATCATGTCTTGATTATAGATGTCAAGGAGAAATGACACTGACCTGACTCCCCAGAGGACGAGTGCTCAGATGGAGATTTAGATGTTGAACGTTTCTTCTTCTTCGTGTGATACTCATCTTCCTCTGACTCCGAGCCCTTCCGAGACACACACACACACACACACACACACAATAGGTTCAAAGAATGTGTGAGATTAAGTTTGAGTTAAAGTACACTTTACTGCAAATTTCGAATCAGATCATAATACAAATTATAAAGATGCTTTTGTAACCCTGCCGGTCCTACGCCACCCAACCCGCTCCAAGCTGGTATCGAACCGGCGACCTTCCGCATGGGAGTTGGTTGCTCTAACAAGGAAGCTAAAGACCATGGCCTCTAGCATATGTCGCTAGAGCACCTTTACAGGTCAGAAGAGTGAGGTTTACCTACACAGCACTTACTAGCCAGCCTCAGTTCCACTCACCCCCCTAAACCTCACTCCCATCCGGGTACCGGCACTAATGTAACCCCTATGCCACCCGACCCGACCTGCTCCGAGCTGGTATCGAACCGGCGACCTTCCGCATGGGAGGAGGCTAAAGACCATGGCATCTAGCGTCTATCGCTAAAGCAGGGGTTCCCAAACTTTTCAGTTCGCAACCCCCAAAATAACGTTTCGTTTAATTTCTAGAATGTATGTAAGTGGTGTAAATGGGCCAGAAAGTTTAACCTGGTGTTTATAAAATAGATCTGCTGCATCAGACGCTATTGCTGTGTCTTTAATATAATGTAATTACCCCAGGGGTTGCAATCCAATAAAACTAGTAACTAAAGTATAAGCTACTATAGTAACTATGCAGTATATAGTAACTATAAACATTTTTTTTTTCTCTTTGGTAGGTTATGGATAAAATATGGTAATTCTTAGGGTTTAATAAAAATAAGTAGATTTTTGGAAAACACCAGGTGACCCCTCGGGGGGTCCCGACCCCCACTTTGAGAACCACTGTGCCACAGCACCTTTAGAGGTCAGAGGAGTGAGGTTTACCTGCACAGCAATTACTATCTGGCCTCCGTTACACTTTGATGAAATTCTACTATTAGAACTGAACAAGTTTATCCGTTTCATAATTAAAGAGGCTGAAAAAAATCCTAATACACTTTCCGGTGTTAACCATGGTTATAGGTGTTTTATCATTATCAAAACTATTCCCTGTTCCCCAGAGGTGCATTTATTGCATCAAATGCATTCCAGTAAATGAGAATGTGAGTTGAAATGAGATGGCTCGAGTGCTCACTGATCGAGATCGGGAACGTTTCCTGTGGTGTTTCTTGGATTTCTTGGAGTGTTTTTTCGTCTTGGAATGATGATGCTGACACTCGTGCTGAAGACAGAGAGAGAGACCACTATGTTATTAAAATTAGTCAACACAGTTTAAAATGAATAGCTTCGTCTTCTTTTCTAAACATCTTTTACCTCCATTAATAAACATGTGAATCTCACAAAATAAACCACACATGACAAATCTGACATTCAAGGTAACATCCACACAGCTGGATTCCTAAGAGCTAATGACCACACAGTCCTGAAACAATCATATCACATGCATGACCCTGGAAAACAAACCCAGTCATAAGTGTCAAATTTGAAAATCTGAAAGATAGATGAATGAGTGAGAGAATGAGTGTAATAAAATAAAAGCTTTCCATTGATGTATGACTTGCCAAGATAGGATAGTATATGGCTTTATATTTACAACTATATGAAAATCTAGAATGTGATGGTTTAAAACAAATTAAAAACCCTCTAAATACTAAAAGAATTGCCGTTAAAGTGGTCTAAAACTGATCACAAAACTCATTTTTAATATGTTAGCAAAAGGAAATTTACTAAATAAAACCATGGAGCACTATCTTTATTAATAGTATGAGTTTTGCCACAAGAAAAAAATAATAATTTGACCCATCCCAAGTATTTTAAACATATAACATTCATACCTCTAGAACATGCATGAAGTCTTTGAATATTCTCTTCCTCTCGGACTCCAGCGTGATGTCTTCAAAAGCAGGCTCTTTTAGGAAGCGCTCTCGTACCTGACCCAGCATAATACACACACATCATTAGCAGAGCAATACTAATAGGCCAAAGGATCAAGTTGAGCTCATAACCAGGGGTGCACATCACTTTGTTTGGTCCAGTTATCAAAGTACCAGGAGATGTTGCTTAGGGTGTCACTACTAAACTGAAAAGGATGGGTGATATTTTATTTTTCTGCAATAAATACTGCGATATAAATAGCTTCACAAGAGCTTTATTGGACAGTTTTCTGAGATGTCTAACAATATTTAGGAACAGAAATTAAATAATCACAATGCAAACTTTGCTTTGTCTCGTTTCTAATCCAAATATTAAAAAAAATTAGAGCAGTAAAAATATTGAATCGAATATCTACCAATGAAGCAAGTAAAATATATTTGTTTTTCGCTTTGAAATGTAGATATTTGGACAAGAAACAAGACTTTTTTTTTTTTTTTGCAGAAATAGTATAAGTTGCTTGTAAATACAGTAATTAAATACAATTCTGTAGCTCCTGGTATTATAATTCAAACTCAACATTGCATATCTTGCAATGTTACTAATGCAGATGTGCACATAGATATATCAATGCTGAAGCGATTTATTGTGCAGCCCTAGTGAAAAGGGTGACAGAGTGCATAGGGCACTGGCAATTTAGAGTCCCTGTGGTGGGCAGTGTGGAAGGCGAGACGATCCATACATGATAAACAGCAGCTCACATCCGTCATTTGGTGTGATAGGAACACATATCATGATACACATGTTGTTGCAAGCGCAGCAACTCCATCCATGCCCACAGAGACCAACTTTATTTTACATTCTTCTTCCAAATAAGAGTCTACATACAGTGCTATGAGCTGCGCAATTTGAATCGCAGCAAAATTAAATAAGTATGCACCAAAATTAAAATTGAGCCAAAAATAAAAATTCCTGATGCACTCGAAAAAGAAAATGCTGTTATAATTAATTATTACTTTTTTTTTTACAATTTTCTTGGCCGATTTCAATTTCTTGTATTAAGTTAAGTGTGTCTTGTCAAGACCAATTACTGTTTTTTTTTTTTTTTTTGTACAGATTTAAAAAATAAACTCAAATAAAAGTTTTCAACATTTTAAATTGTAAAAAAAAAAAAATACATTATTAAATTAATAGTATTCCCCAAACTGCAACATCACCAGGAAAAGGTTTAATTTTCCACGGACTTCAACTTTTTTTGGTTATAATTTTACTGCTTTAAGATTTGTATTGTTATTTAGAGATACTGTTATTTAGATATTTATTGATATATCTAAACAAAAAACATTTGCTGACAATTTAATCATGACTATTTAGTAGAATTCTTTACTCACGCATATTTTTAATACAATCAATAATGATCTCAATTACATTCTAACCATGATGTCTGTCACCATTCTTGCTGTCGGTTAACTATGCTAGTGGTCGTTTCAAGCTAAGGGAAAACAATCCCTGTTGATATGTTTTTGCACTTCTGCTGCTGAACAGTGAAAGACAAGAGAGGCAGCTCTTCTTTGTAAGTTACTTTACCTGACATGGAGCGGTTCAGTTTGAATGGCAGGGTGTGTAATATGACGCAATAGTAAACAACTAAGGCAATCATGATACCAAATGACAAACATAGTGCTGCTGTTACACACTGAAGAACAATTACAGTGATGACATGTTATCATGCGGCTGTGAGATCTACAGAGCCAAATACTAAGCTACTTTGCTTTCTACATCTAGTATTTTTCTCTGAAAATGGTCACTGAATTTTACTCATATTTTTATTTTTCAACAGGAACCCATAAATGCCCTTATTAGATGATAATTCTCAGCAGCCGAAAATTTGGAAAAATCTGTGAAATTTATGAAATCGGGTACAGAAAAGTACTTCTCTAGCTGCGCATCTTATCTTATGTGCACCCCTGTATGAAACTGTTGTATAGTAATGTAAAGTGTGACATACTCCCTCCCACGTGGCCTCGGGCTCTAGAGGGGGTGTGGCCTGTTTTAACATGCTCTTAAACGCCGCTTCCTTCCTCTTCATCTTTCTGGCCTCCTCTTTTTCTCTCTCCCGCTCTCGTGCTTCAGCCTTCTCGAGCAACTGAAAACACAAACACATCAAAAGTTATACGTTATACGTATACATTAAACGTGGCTGATGTCATGGGCTAAGTAAAATAAGCTTACTCCTAAGAGAAGACAAGTTTATTTCGCTTACCCCAGAGGAAGATTATTTTACTTGTTTTAAAAGAAAAACTCACTTTATTTTGACTTACTATTTCTGTAAACAAGACAATTTTTTTGCAAGGAAACTGGGATTAACAATTAGTTTTTTAAGTTTAAAAGATTTGTAAAACTACATGTTTGTAATAAAGTAAAATTGAGTAAAATAAAGTAAAAATAGAGTAAAATCGCCATGTAACCACTTCGCTGCTATACACCACTGCTATAATCACCACGGCCACACGGCGCATGTGTTTGTGTGTGTAATGAAAACAGCATTTGTGTGTGACTCATCATTTCAGAAAGGCTTGAATAAGCTCCACCACAAATACATCAAATAAACTTATTTGGTATTTTTGACTAGTAACCTCATTTCAGCTTCATCAGTGTCTGTCTCTGTCACTGACTGCCGTTTATCTGACGTAACGCATGAAAAGCAGACATGCACATCGGAGCGGTGGGCGGGGAGAAGCAGCTCATTTGCAGTTAAAGGCTACAAAAAAACTGCTCTATTGTCCTCAGACACTAAAATGGGCAGATGCTACAGTACATGATAAATAATCTGATGGGTATTTTGAGCTGAAACTTTACAGACACATTCTGGAGGCACAACGTCTTATCTTACATCTTGTAAAAGGGGCAAAATATGTGCTTTTCAAATGCCGTCAAGTAGTTAAGAAGCCACAATTTGATACAAATTACAAAGAACCTACCAATTGGATTTTTGGCTGTTTTAGGAAAAAGGACATTAAATGGAGAGACAGAAATCACTCAGGTATCATAAAAAATATTTATATATTTGGGTTTGGAAAAAAGAAAATCTTAGGTTTGAAACAACATGAGGACATTAAGAAAATATTTACATTTCTGAATTACAAATGATACATCATATTAAAGCTTTGCTATTGTCAGATAACATTGACAGTATGTTTTGTACAGGTGTACAGAAACTCAAATCTGAAATCATCAGTGGAATGTTACACCACTAGTGTTACATCAGAGAATGTTTAACATTTAACTCAATTGTAAATTCAATTAACTCAAACATTAGTTATTTATCGTATAAATCTTTGAATGCTTGTATATTTGAGTCTTGAATATAAATTGAATTACTATTTTTGTTGGTTTTTAGGCTTATAGCATTGACAAACGGATCACCAATGAAAACTAGACTTTAGGCTATATTATATATATTTCATGCTCAAATAATCTTGATCAATGTATACTGTCCCTTCACTGTGAAATAAAAATCTATACATATGTAATCTTTTTCCAAAGCGTTATCTTTAAATGAAAAAAGAAATTTTATATTGCAGCTGTACAACTCACTGGCCACTTTAATAGGTACACCTGTTCAACTGCAAGTTAACACAAGTTTCTAATCAGCCAAATCACATGGCAGCAACTTAATCATTTAGGGAAATAGACATGGTCAAGGTGATCTGCTGTAGTTTAAACTGAGCATCACTTTGAACGTGGAATGGTTGTTGGTGCCAGACAGGCTGGTCTGAGTGTTTCAGAAACTGCTGGTCTACTGGAATTTTCACGCACAACCCTCTCTAGGGTTTAGAGAATGGTAAAAAAAAAAAAAGAAAAAACATTGAGTGACAGTTCTGTGGGCGCAAAAGCCTTGTTGACGCCAGAGGTCAGAGGAGAATGGTCAGACTGATTTCAGCTAGTTCAACCTTAAGGCAGATGAGGCAGATGGGCTACAGCAGCAGAAGAACACACCGGGTGCTGCTCCTGTCAGCTAAGAACAGCAAACTGAGGCTACAATTCACACAGGCTCACCAAAATTGGACAATAGAAGACTGGAAAAACGTTGCCTGGTCAATTTCTGCTGCAACATTTAGGTGGTAGGGTCAGAATTTGGCATCAACAACATGAAAGCATGGATCCATCCTGCCTTGTATCAACGGTTCAGGCTGGTGGTGTTTTCAGATTTAACGGTTAAATAAATCATCTCAGATAATTATAAATAGCTAACCTTTAATACGTATCCCCACTAAAATAGGAAGATTTTATATTTAGGGGAATTTATAAACAATGAACTTTAATTTGTTTGAAGAAAAACTGGGAGAAGTCTCTCTATTGCATCAGAATTGTCACTTTGCTTGTAGTAAATTGGTGGAATCTCTAATCCTGAACATAACCTGGTCCAGAGCAGGTTAGCTGTGCATCCTCATATACCATCCAACAAAGAGTGATTAAAGCTAACAAGCGACCTTTATAGTACTGAAAAACCAAGATTGGTGCAAACTAAACTGAAATTAACTGGCTAACCAGCTCATTTGTCTTCATGGCACTGGCCCCTGATCAAATGTTTTGTGTGTAACGATTTTGTGCCAAGCAGCTATGTAGTGAGTGGAACATTGTACATCTAGGCTGTTGTTTTTAAAGCAATTATTCTGTGAGAACAACCATACAAATAAAATTAATACCTTTCTTATTGAAGCTCGGTTATAATAATTACATTATCAATGATGATTTCTTTAACACGGGAATCTTTTACACCGCTTCAAACTGTAGTTATAAAGTACATATTTCAAGTTTTTTGTATTTAAATGAGTGTGAAGTATAAAACAGTGTGGCAGTTTAAAAGGTCTTACACTGTTGAAGGCCAGTTTGATGTTTCCCGCATCAAGCGTGGTGGCGCGTTTATCAGAGCTGATCACTGAGCCAAAGTCCTCAAAGCCTGTGTTGATCTCCACCAGGAAACCTTTATCCTGGAACAAAACACACAAGCACACATTTCACCAATGATTCAGCGCAAAAATTGATAAACACTGATCACCGCAGTCTCACACTCACCTTCAGGATGTCTTTAATGATTCTCTTCTCATCATGGTAACGAGCTTTCAGATCCTCCACATAAAACTTAAATAAGTCCAGAGGCGTGGAGCCTAAAACATGCACAACATAAAAACACCATCATTTTAAAGGAACCCTCCATTTTTAGGAGGAAAAAATAGGCTCCTTTTAGAAGCCGATCTACCAAGAGCACTTTTAGCTTAGCTTAAATCATTAAATTAGGTGGATTTATATTTATATTGCATAAGCTAAGCTAAAAGTACTTCTGCTAGACACAGAGATCGGCTAAATGGATTCAAATATTGTAAAAATCAACCGTTTACCTCTACAGAATGTGTAAAATGAGCCTTGTTCCATGTCAACATCCAATAATTATTCAATGAAATTTATTATTAAATAAATGACAATTATCATGTACAAAATGCAAACATTCTGCCAAGTAATGGAGAGGTCATAGAATTTTGTGGTCTTTTAAAATGGTGGAGTCATGTGGAGTTCACAGACTGAACTGATGAAATAGAGACACCATCAGAAATGAGGACAGGACCCTTTTATATGTATTATTCATCAGCATCAAAGACTGCCAAGCTCTGAGTGTTTGTGCACAAACAAGAGAGAGAGAGAGAGAGAGAGAGAAAGAGGTAGAGACCTGGCTGGCCCAGCATGTTGCTGAAGCGAATATCGGCACTGATGGTTGGGTACATCTCCATCCAGGCAGACATGGAGTGCAGCTGCCCATGATCATGAAGCTCATCCAGGAATTTCTGAAACACAAATAACATTCACAACCATGAACTCTTTTTCCTAATCAGTGACTCATCAGAGGTTAAACAGTTCTCATGTTGACCAATGTCAATACTGATTAAGACGTTTCCACTTTTATGACGAATTGATTTTGTAATTAAAACAGTAATAACTACCAATCATAACAAAACAGAATAAACAACTATAGGTGCAAAATTAGTTACATTTGATTAAAAAAAGTCAATACTACTGTCAGTAAAGTGGCATTGTCAGATGCAGATTTTGTAGTACAAGTTTAAAGAGCAGCATTTTATTCAAACCACACTGATAAAGTCAAATATTAGGTTCAATAAAATAATGGCAATATTTCCCATCTAGTATAATGTTTATGGATCAGATATCAGATATAGAGCTGAATGATGATTTTTGGCCGGATCAAGTATCAAGCAGATGAGGCCGATCCAAAACATACTATCAAACATCTGTTGTGACTATGGTGAAGTCCGTCTCTTATGTCTCCATGGTAGCAAGGCATTCTCTCGGTACAAGTAGCTGGCCACATTGTTTATACCAGGGATTCCCAAACTTTTTTATTCAGGGACCCACCTAGCCAAGTAATTCAATCTCAAGACCCACCATAATATTTTAATATGGAAAAATGGGTAAAAAAATTTATCCATTCAAAGCAGTCAACAATATATGGTGTGTGGCTTTTCGGATTTTGCGATTTGATATGCACAAAATGAGGCTCGAAGTGCTTTTTGTGGGATGCTGGCTGTAACTGTGATCAATTTTTCTGTTGAAGAAGATACTCTTCTTTTTTTTGGAAGAGACTATGATCAACCTTTGAACAAGCCCCTTGATTATGATCAAGCCCCGTCATATCGCAGTAAATTCCACTGCTAGTGTATAGTCATAAGAAACTAAAAAGCTTTTTGATCGACTACTACAAGCTGGGAAAACGTCAGCTAAATATGCCAATGCAATTAACATTATTGCTGAATAGATCTAATATTTACAAATTTGCTTGAGGAAGGAATGATGAATATTTGGGGTTAATGAAGTTCAGAGTCTCAATAAAGCCAAGAGTTGCTTCAGCATTCTCTTTGTTAGCATCACAGCGTGATGATTTTCCATACTAGGTCAAACAGGCGATCTGTCAACACTGGCATTTGCTGATATTCCAGCATCAAGTTCCAATTAATTAAGTTGAAAGGTTTTGATTTCAATAGGCCTGGACGCGGGAAGCAAATTACGAATGAGACGGAGTCACGTGTGTGTGTGTGTGTGTGTGTGGAGGTGAGTCACCTGAAAAGACTCTCTGTTCTTGCGCTGTCGACGTCTCTCGCGCAGCAGAGTTTTCTGCTTCTCATCTTCTTCCTCTTTCTCAAGAGCACGGATGTGTTCCTCAAAACAGATCAGCGCATCTTCCTTGTCCATGTCTAATGCACACGCACACGCACGCACACACACACACACACACACACACACACACACACACACACACACACACACACACACACACACACACACACACACACACACACACACACACACACACACACACACACACACAGGAAGATAAAAGCTTTCGATATCAAACATGGTGTCTCTCATTATGAGGGTTAAAAGCATCAGGTAGGGGCTGCGGTAAAGTGTGTTGTGTGTGTGTGTGTGTGTGTGTGTACAGGTTTATGTGGTTTGCAGGGACACAAAGTCGTATGATGACATGGTATGACTTAGTCCAGGGGTGTCCAAGCTTGGTCCTGGAGGGCCCAACACACCTGCAAGGATGTTTCTAGAAAGCCTAGTAAGAGCTTGATTAGCTACCCCAGGTGTGTCTGATTGGGGTTGGAACTAAACTTTGCAGGACACCGGCCCTCCAGGACCGAGTTTGGACATGTCTGACTTCGTTGTATCCTATTAAAGAAATAGTTCACCCCAAATTTAACATTTACTCCTTATTTATTTGTCATCTTGTGGTTCCAAACCTTTAAGTTTCTTTCTTCAGTTGAACACAAAAGAGAATATTTTAAAGAAAACTGAAAATCTGTAACCACTGACTTTCATAGGGAGAAACACAAATACTATGGAAGTCAATGGTTACGGGTTTCCAACATTGTTCAAAATATCTTCTTTTGTGCTCAACAGAAGTCAGTCAGGTTTGGAAAATGCAGAGGTTTGTTTTTAAAAACATTAGAGCTAATTTCAAAATGTTTTGTGCCATTTTGTTTTTAACATGAACAATCTGGTTTAGATTTAACGGAGGAAGTGGACAAATAATTGAGCTTTATACAAGCATGTGTGTTGTGCGTTCATACTCTGTAGCTCCTCGTCTTCAGCAAATGTTGGATTGTCCAGCAGGTACTGTTGCGCCTCAGACCACGTTGTTCTGTACGTCACATTGGCCATATTGTCCAGAATGTTCTTCAGTGCTTCCCAGTTCCTCTTCCTCAGCTGTTTAGCTTGTTCCTGAAACAAAGCATCGAGCACAATTGTGAGCTTTTCTCTGGAATATTCATGATACAAAATAGTTCTTGAAATCCTCACTGAATTGACACCATATATCAGGTTAAAATTAAAATCATATTCAAATGTATTAGTGAATGGCAACTTTGAACAGACAACTAGTCTGTAGACTTTATTTTGCTATTTCTATGCAGACTTTTGTAAAATGTTTAATGTGGAATGATTTTAGGAGTATAGTAACTAAAAACTTAACACATAAAAATAATAACTTTTTAACTTAAGGTTTAGAATTCAAATCCAATATTAAAACCCATATATTTGGTAAACAAAGTAGGTTTCTCATATAACACGTCTACTAAAAAACAGAAAATATTACATTACACAATAGTATACCTCTCATAGATCTCTCTATTAAATTAATATTTTCATGGGATGCTTTATATTAATACACTTGTAAATATACATTAGACAAAACTTGTACTTAAGCCAAAACTGAAACTAATAATTTTGTTTAAAAAACAATAATAATAATAAAAAAAGTATGATCACACTCCAAAAATTAGTAAACCAAAATAATAATGTTGGAAAAAATTATTAAATACAAGTGTAATGAACAAGAAATGTTTAAAACCCTGATTAATATGATGGGGAAAATATGAAATACAATTTTTACAAACAGGAAAAATCAAGAGAGACATAATAAAACAGCAATATAAAACTAATGAAAATTCATTTCAACAACTCATTCGAATTTAAATGTAATATCCTTATGTTAAAGATATCATCTAAATATTTGCAGTTTATTTAATATTATTACTGAAATTAATATAAAAATGAAATAAATGTTTATTTACACACATTTAAATAAAAATTAATAAATCACTCAATGATGCCCTAAAAACAAGTTACAACTTGGAGGAATGATCACTTTTCATATTTGTTTAATATTAAAAAAAACTTGAGAATTTTAAAAACAAACAGGCATTACATCATATTGCTGTAGCTAAGGTGTAGTAAATATGATAATATGCCATGTAATGGTGATTTTATGACCCATTAAATCTAACTACACCACTCAGTAATTGCCTCCCACACTCATATTCAGTTTATTGATTTATAATTGAAATTTAAAAACTGAAACGCATCCAATAGAAACAGATTTAAATGTTTAAATTGTAAAATGCAAAAACGAATTAGCAGGTTATTAGTGTGTGTGTATATGTAAATGAGAGTGCAGAGATGAACAGAATTAGTCTTGACAAACCTTCTCTTTCTTTGCCAAATAAAAGAGCACATCTTCATAGATCTCCAGCCGGTCTCTCTCTGGAACACACGACCAAACCTCTTGATCTCCAAACATCTGCTCTGCTTTCCTGTGGAGTAATGTATCACAACGTTTCATAAAAAAAAAAAAAGATCAATTCCAGAATGAACAATTCCGGATCTGTTTATTTAACCACAACGTTACTATCTTCACTTGAAACTAAAATTAAGATTTTCTAAGGAGAAATGTGCAAAATAGTTCTACATACAAGTGACTTCTACAGGGCTGAGTAAAGCTGTGAAATAGAACTGCACAATATACTGTTTGAGCATTGATATTGCAATGTGTGCGTTCACGATTGTCACATCGCAAGATATACAATGTTAAGTTGGGATTAGGGTTAGGGTTATGTATATCTAATATATCTAATTGTGATTTTTTTTGACAGATATTGTGATTTCGATTTGATTAGCGATTTCATTTTGTTGTCAAGCTTCAGCTCAATAACCTGTATCATAGCTTCTTACTGCTAAACTGCAGTGGATGTTGGTTAAAATGAAACTAAAAATATTTTAACTTACTTTAAAAAAAATTCAAATTTGTTTTTAAATATTTAAAAATGAAACATTTATTTTTCTCTAGAGCCACAAATAAAATGACCTTACCTTACTGTAAAACAAGCCGAACTCAAATTAGGGAGATAAACCTTCTTTTCGCTGCACACGACAAACAAAAAGCGACAGACCAGAAGTCATTCATTTCCAATGGGGAGTAGTCCGGGAGCTGCGTGGAGTTTTGATCATCTCCGTATGTGGAAAATTCAGATCCGAATTGAGTTGCGGATTTGTTAAAACATTTGAACTCCTGCGACTAGATCATATGTGACCGGCCGACCAGATGTGATGTATTCCAGTGTTGTACAAGCAGGTCCGTGCGTGCGAGATGAGAAATACTAGTTTTTTGGTTATTTTTGGAATCAGAAAAAAGTCTATACTAAAAAAAATTCTGTTCATAAATGTGAGTAATAAAAATATAAT